>NC_065583.1:160112740-160377740 GCF_024542745.1 Macaca thibetana thibetana | reverse complement strand
TACATAAATTTCCCCAAGTAAACAATGTTCTCCAAATCTTAACTTCTGTTTAACAATCCAACTCTCCTAAGCATTACATAGACTGGCTGGATGATAACATTTTTGGATTCTGGAACAATCTTCTATGGATTTTCAGAATAATTTTTTCAAATGATATTTATGAAGCTGCCAACCTGTTTCTTCTACTTAGGTAGAATCAAGTTTGGAAAGCTTGGACAGACAGGAAAGAGGGATGTCTCCAATTATGTTAAAACTCTTTGAATGGGGAGCCAATCTCACATCTTCCCATGGCAAGAAGGAGGCCAGCTCTCTATTTGCCAAGTATCTGTTCATCTCTTGGCTATCACTTCCCCATGAAATCAGCCTGAAACCTTCCCCTCCCTACACACAGCACCGCAGGGTTCATCCCTCCTGGTGTTGTCCAACTACCCCTTCCTGTGCATACTTCCGCAACTGTGCACATCCCACTGTATTCTAATCATTTACTTACCTGCCTGTCCTCCTCATGAGCTCCTTGGGGAAGGAAAGTGGGCGACTCTCATTTTTATTCGCAGAACCTAGCACTATTCAACACATAGAAAGTTCCTAGGAAATATTTATTAAACTGAGCTGAGGAAATGGGATGCAAAGTTGTAAACCTGCTTTTCACACTAACTCTAACCCTAAGTCTTCCAGTCAGGAGTATTTAAGGTACAATCAATATGATCTTTGTTACTGTCTGCATTTAATTTGCAGACACTTGAATTAATTTGAAATATTAGCAGGAGCTCTTCCTGGCTGCAATCCATTTGGCTATTGGTAGACTATGAGTATTTCGCTGTCTTTACTATAATAGTTTCTTAATTTCTTGGTGAAAAAAATTAAGATATTTTCCAGGCCAGAACAGACTAATTAGTGAAACTGCCAAGTAAAATAAACAATGTTCAATCAGAATTCTTTAATTTTTTCCAAAATATACAAATAGATCATGGAATGATAAAATTAGGATTTGATGAGTCAAAACACAATGAAACGTACTGTCAATATTTAAGACTCAGATAAAATACTTATTCTCAGTGTGTGATGTTCCCCAGGTCCTATTGTGGGGCGGGGGGAGTGGGGAGGGATAGCATTAGGAGATATACTTAATGTAAATGACAAGTTAATGGGTGCAGCACGTCAACATGGCACATGTATACATATGTAACAAACCTGCACGTTGTGCACATGTACCCTAGAACTTAAAGCATAATTTTTAAAAAATTTAAAAAAACTTATTCTCCAAAATATCTCCAGAGAAATGGCAACTGTTTTTGTTTCTAAGAAATTTGATTTTATAAAATGGGCAAATGCTCAAATTTTAAAAGAGAAGCTTGAAATTGTCGTATATTACTGAAAGATTATTTGTTCATATGTCTTTGCTCTTGAAACCAGAATTGTAATAATCTTGACTAAAATACTAACATTAGTCATCAGAATTTAAGATATAATAACTCAGCACTAAATGTAAGTCATGAAATTAAAAAAAAAATCATTTCCTAACCAGGAAATGCATGGTCTTTTTGAGTGTTTATACTGAGGGCAAGAAAGTCAACTGGACTTTTTTCCTTTCCAGGTTGGCTTGGGAACTAACTGGCTCTTTCATTTTGCATCTCCCCTTTGAATATCAATGGAACACTTCATTTTATATCATTTATGCTGAAAGACAGAATAAACCCTGTCTTTGAATGTGTTAAGGGATTCAATTTGTGGATCAATTGTGTGATTCTTCTTTATTAGAGCAATGCCTTAGAGATTATATTTGAATAAAGATTTAGAACTTCCAAATGCTTTCATATGCATTATCACATTTCATGCAAATTGTTCATATACATGATTAGCTCAATTATTCAGGCAACATCTAGTCAGTTTATATATTATTCAAAACATTCGCTCTTTTATTTTTTTCTTTCTGGCCTGAAATCTGATCATTTTCTTTCTTATTAGACTTGTACTAATGAGAAAAGAGCAAAGAAAAAAAGTAAAAACAAAAAATCATGCTGATCATATTTTAAACATTTATAGAGTTCTTTTAGAAAAAAATGACTGAAGATACTAAAATTGCTAGTCAAATTAAAGCTCTAGTAAGTAGAGGCATTAAATTTAAGTGATCTGAAAGTTATTCAATGTTTCCAACTTAATCAAACATAGTTAATCTATAACTTCTAATTAATAACATAATTATTTTATAATCATTATTTCCTTTATTTAGACTTGCATGGTTGGAATTATCCTTTCGCATTTTTATAGGCGAGAAAACAGAAGTATGGAGGCATGAAGGTGACCTGTCCAAGCAGAGGCCAGGATTAGAAACCAAGTCTCTTGATCCCAAGCTTAGCATCCATCCCCTGAAGCTGGTAGTCCTCAAGCTTCAGCGTGCATCAGAACCTTGGAGGGGCTGTAAAACTCAGATGGCTGGGCCCCACCCCTGAAGTTCCTAATTCAGTAGATCTGGGTGGAGCCTGTGCATTTCTGCCACATCAGAGCAGGCAAATGCTCCGGATGCCGTGGTACCTCCCTACAACCACCCACACCGCTCTGCCCCTCGCCAACTGGTCACCATCGCGATGCCTGTGCACCTCACACATGCCACATAAATGCTGCATGATCGGCTTCCGTTTTCTCACAGTACTAGCGAACAACAGATGGGTCAAATGAAACACAGAAGTAACCTTTTCCTAGGGTTTATTTTAGCTAAAATGTTTGATTCTTTTTATCTTCTAAGTCACTGAGTTTATTAAGTAAAACAAAGAGACACAGGCCAGCAAGGAAAACTGTCCCCAAGTCCCTAACCTTCCAAGGGGCCCCTTTCTGCCCTCAGAGAATCTGCACAGTCATCATGATGTAAGACATGGAGATGTCTGTCGTCTCCCCAAATGCACAATACAGTAACGCCATTTGCATCGGCCAGGACCCCCAGCTTTGTAAAGGGCAACTGGTTTGCTCTTATTCCTTAGAAATAAACAACTATCCTTAGATCATTCACTCCAAATAATTTCTTCAACCCTTCCTCCTTTCTTTCAGTTGCACAATATCTCACTTTAAATGGGCATTATCCTGTTAATTTTTTTTTCAAACTACACAGGAATATAGATTCTGTGCTTTCTTAGAAAAGCAGCCCAATTGTGACCCGCAGCTAATTCATTAACTGGAGAACTGAGATAACTCAATCCACAACATTCTCTATTAGATCCGAATGCTGAAAACGTAATCGCTGAAAGAAATGGATTACTGACAGTGTGTTAACGTTGAAGGTCATGGTCTTACCTATGCACACTAGATCCATAAAACCATACATTCCATAGCAGATCTGAAAAAGGATGTCCTTCCTCTGCCACACTGCATAGGGGCTGAAGGCTGACCAGAGGAGCCAAGTCACACTGGCTATTAAGAACAGGGATCCTAGGATTACAGCAATCATCTGAACTTTCTCAACCAGTGTTATAGAAATGCTCTGCCACTAAAAGAAAAACAGAGGCATGTAAGAAAGGTGCTGTGTGTAATTAAAAAAGAAAAAAAAAAAACATTTTCAGTCCGGTGTTTCTTTTCATATGTCAGACCCTTTGAAATCTGATCGGTCCCCCAAATGAATTTTTTCATTTCATCCAGGCTATAAAAAAGACAAGCAGATAAAGATTAATGAATTGCCTTAACTTCATTATTTTCAGTAATTCACCATTCTGTAAGTTTAATCTAGTTTGATTCCAGATAATAGTACTGAGTGTGAATGGCTAAGGAATATTTAGTACCTGGAAATCACATTATTATCTTTCACACATGCATGAAATTAAATACGCTCTGACCATATATGGTGAGAACTTCTCTATCTGGTAATTTAGTTTGCTCTTAATACATTTGGCTACTGCAAAAAGAGGGAACTGTCTCTTGATTTTGTAGAAAAAAAATGTAAAAAGCAAATAAGTTATATAAGAACATCAGTGAAAAAGTCATTTAAGATAACACTAGGATAATCATAAAGGAAGAATAAAATTGTACATTATCTGTTATTGGTACATTCCATATACTCAGATATTACTGACTTTTTACTATCTAATGGGTAAGCCATGAAGCATTTTTGTCAAGATTTAAAATTTGTACCTACATGAAGTATCTTTGAAACTCACAAACATTTTCAGCATGTACTCTTCAGCGGGGCAAATAATTTGGTGCCAATTTGAATATTGAAGTATCAATATTCAAAAGAAATTTACAGTCCAAATGATCAAAAATCCTTCAAGGCTGCTATTGACTGGAGAGGATTAATCAGTCATGTTCTCACTTTTGCATAATTGAAGCAGAAATGAAACCAGAATTGTTATTAAGGTTTGTCAGTAAACCATGAAACTCAAAACAACCTGTATAATCTCATCCTGTATGGAAGAACTCTGGCTATGGCAATATATGGCTTCTCAGAAGAATTCTTAAACAATTTTTTAAATCTTTTTTAAAATGAGCTTAAGCAATCAGTGTCCATCGGATGAATCTGAAATTTCGTCAAATGCTTTACTTACCTTCAATCTGAACTTATGTATCCCCAAATGGTAAGTTGATGCCACTGATCCTCTCTCTCTCATTGTCTGTCTCTCTATCACTCTCTCTCTTTCGTACACATACCATAAATAAATACTTTACATGTAACATTTTTAAGTATGTATGTGACCTTGCATATTCATGATACTATTAAATTCTACGTTTGTTAAAGATTAAATACCAATGTACATTTGAAATATTTCATTCTCTAAAGTCATTTTCCTTATTTTTCTTTTAAAAAACAGAACCAAACAACAAAGTTTGATGAAATACCGTGAGAAAGAGATTTCCATTCATTTTAATGTAAAGATTAATTTAGTGAGAAATGGTTTGTGCTTTTACAATTTTGAATGAGTAGCAATTAAACTATTTCATAAGTGGGAGTTGAACAATGAGAACACATGGACACAGGGAGGGGGACATCACACCGGGGCCTGTTGGGGGGTGGGAAAAAAGGGGAGGGAGAGCATTAGGCAAATACCTAATGCCTGTGGGGCTTAAAACCTGGATGGTAGGTTGATGGGTGCAGCAAACCACCATGGCACATGTATACCTATGTAATAATCCTGCACGTTGTGCATCCGTATCGCAGAACTTAAATTAAAATAAAAACTAATTAAACTAGTTGGTGTTATTTTGTCATTACAAAGGAATCAAGGCTGTATCCCAAGATGTGTCTGAAGTTGTTTTATTCCAGTTTCCTGACATAATTTTAAGTACATTTATACCAAACTGCCAGGCCTTCATATCTTTAACCATTTTAAATCTGGTGTCACCAAACAGAGGTGACGTGTCAGTATCTCTTGTTCTTGTTCAGTTTTGATGCTCATTAAAATTTATTTTGAATGCAACATGGTGAGCAATGAAGAAAACAGTTATCATCCATCCTAAATGGGTGCTACCAAGTGTATACACGTTACCTTACCCTTTGGCAATTTATTAATCACATCAGATAGATGAAAACAAAGCATCCTTTAAGTCCATGAGGCGTGTGTGTGTGTGTGTGTGTGTGTGTGTTTGACTTTCATATAGTGGGCTGCATGTTCAAAATGTGTATGCCTGAATTGGAGGAGTCCTAGGTAACCAACGGTGAGTAACAAGGATTCACCAAGAAGAGACTTTACTGATATCTATTTTCTGTTTGCCAATAATTCTATGATGTAATCTTAGGGGAGTTAAATTTGAATAGCTCGAAACTGCGTAATGAATTATATTTGGCTTCAATAAGACCTACTAATTAATTGATCCAAGCCTCCCTGCATGATAATTCACCACGGTGTCTGTAGACATAGTGTGGCCAGGCCCTACTGAATGCTTGGATTTGGGAGGATGGAAGTGACAGTTGGATGCATTGGCTGTAGTATTTCCTGGGACCCTGGAAATGAATGGCCAAGCACTGACCCTGAGGTGCCAGCCTCTTCCATTTTCTGTATGGCACACTTCTGACACACGAGGTGTGGCTGCTCCTAGGTGTGGAGGGTGAATGAATGAAGGGAGAGGCTCACCAGAAACAAGAAACAGGAACGCTTCACATTTGTTTTGGTGACAGCAAATTTAAATTTGTGTACAATTCAAATGCCTGGTAGTTTGGAATGAACGTGTTTAAGATGATGTCCGGAAGCAAGGGAAAAAAGAACAACCCTTGATTACAGTACACTGGGAAGCTTAACTATTCACTATCATCATAGAAATTATTTTTGTTGTAAACATAAGAAGTAATTTGGGATTTTTGAAGATTATTTTTTAAAGAAGGGTAAATTGTACAAAATCTATAGTGAGCTCCCTGAAATTTTTTTTGGTTTTATAACACCCTGCTAATAATGCAAATATGTAAATGTGTTTAAAAGTAAACAGACGTTCCTCATATACTGATGAAACTTAAAATTAACGTCATTTCTGAATATTTAATGAGGACACACCGTTACTGAAACCAAAATTACTAACCTCGATTATAAAAACAGGAATTTGCCTTTGAAGACAGCTATCATCTTGGTAATTTCTCTGCCCAGTATATTTGGTGCTTTCTTATATCTACCGTTATGTGCAAAAAGGAGGGTTGTTCTCATTCTTCCACTAGAAGAAATAATTTTGCCCTTGACCACTAGAAAACACTCTCCCAGTGTCCTTGCCCTTGGAGGGCATGCATCATCTAATGGGCTCAGCCTGAAGGAGCTGTGTTAATGGGCCATTTGCTTCGATGATAAAAGTAGAAAATAAGTCACATGGGACTTCTCTCTCTACCCCAACGTTACAGCCAAAAGTTTTGGAAATAATTCAAAGGCCAGGATTTCAGTTTGTGAGATTATTTCCAAAACTTGTCAGTGAAATATTTCAATGGATAAACACACTGTCTCCTCTAAGGAGATACATAGGAGTGTGCGTGTCTGTGTGTACGTGTGTGTGTGTATGCATGTGCGCGCGTGTGTGTTGCATTTAGCTTTCTTCCCACATTTGGAAAGAAAAGTAATATAACAATAGCCAGATTGGCTCTAAATAGTTGCTACTGCTCTTTCTTTCTCTCTCTCACTCTCTCTCTCTTTCTTTCTTTCTTTCCATAATAGTTGAATATGTCTGATTCTTTCATATTCCTGAAAAGCTGTTTACTTGTACAAAACAAACAATTTCATTTACTGTTTCCAGCAAAAGTGGGATCAACTGGCACCTCTTTTGAAAGTTCACCCTCATTTAGTGCACTAGAAGAAGTAATTTAATAATTTACTAAATTTAATAATTTAATAATTATAGCTTATGCTTGTACAGGATTGATACATGCCAGGCACTTTTCTAAGAGTTTATTTATTTGTATTAAGTCATTTAATTCCCACAACTTCTCTGTGAGGGAATTACTATTGTTATCTCCATTTTACAGGTAAGTAAACTGAGGCAGAGAGAAGTTAAACAATGTGCCCAAGGTTACACATCTAGTGAGGACTGGAGCTGAGGTACAAACCCAGGTAGTCTGGCTTCCAGGTTCATGCTTTTACCACTTATACTAGACTACGTAATAATTCCACCGAGAGCTTTGATAACAATTAATGGCATACACCCCACCTCTGCAGTGCCATGACAATTCTCCTGATGAAGCTTCCCAGTCTGTATTCTCTAGGCTACTGAAAGAGCTTTCTAGCTGAACTTGAAGCTGTGAGTCATTCCCTGCTCCTCAGAGTAATTCCCCGGGGTTCATTCCTAATGCAAGGGGAGCTGCCCCTCTAAGCTTCAGCGAGGAGGGCTAAATGTTTGGTTCAGCACATATCCTCAGTGTCTGGCAGAAGGATCAAAAAGGGATGGAGGGCGATTAAGAGGAAGAGAGGAAAGGAGCAGGGAAGGAGGGAAGGAAGGAAGGAAGGAAGAAAGGAAGGAAGGAAGGAAGGAAGGAAGGAAGGAAGGAAGGAAGGAAGGAAGGAAGGAAGGAAGGAAGGAAGGAAGGGAGGGACGGAGGGAGGGAGGGAGGGAGGGGAGGGAGGGAAGAAGGGAGACAGGGAGGGAGGCAGGGAGGGAGGGAGGGAGACCCCTCAATTCAACTTCATATGACTTCTTTTTATTCTACCAAATGCACTCTTTACTTTGGTCCCTCTGTGCCTTTGAGCACTCTCTTTCCTCGGCATGCAGCGTCTGTCTCCTCTTTTTTCAACTGATCTATCCATCCATACCTGGCACTAATGCCACCTCTTCTAAAAAGCCATCCTCTCATGCACTTCCTCTCCTAAACAGGATCATTCTATCTGGGCCCTCACAGTCCACTATTTATACTTCTGGGGAAAGCTGGCTTCCTTCCTTCACTCTCGAATCCCAGATAGCCATGTCCGTCCCCGTCGTCCCCAGACTGCAGGTTTCCCGGTGGCAGACGCTGAGTCTCATGCCCCCTCCGGTGCACCACAGAGCTGAGCACACCCAGCAAATGCTGGAAATACACGGAATTCGGACTTTAGTTTCCACCACTCATCCGACTGCCGGATTTGCATTCTCTCTACATCCATCCCATCAGTGCCTATGGATAAAGACCTACTCTGGCCAAGCCACCCGTTAGTCAGGAAAGGAGAACTCAGATCTGTCTCCAAAGCCTCAGTTCTTTCTAAAATGCCCTTCTCTCTGCCTACTCTCTCTGCTCTCACCCCTAATTCCCTACTTAAACGGACACATCCTATATCTGAAAGGAAAAACAACATGGGCACAGTCATACCCATTTAAAAGGTGGCTGTGGGAATAGAAAAAATTCAACACCTGCGAAAACAATCCAACAAAGTTCCAAAATCTGACTCATACCTTTCTAAATGGCATCTCCAAATACTTCTTGAATCTGAAAGCTGCAGTTTGTTAATTTTAACACGAAGAAGACAAGCTCAAGGAGTTATATCTCTTTAGTTTTAGTGAAATTTTGGGAGAAATTAACTAACTCACATTGGATATTATGTAATATTCTCCTTACTTGTAACTGTCCAGAGATGTACCAATAGGGTCCACCAGTCCTACAAAGATTCTGAAAGTGTACATGGCCCAGAGTTGAGTATCTTTGCTTGGGAGGTTCTGTGTTAGTGGAGCATTCTCCATGAGAAATTAGAAAAGCACTCCAATAATTTCCACAGATTGCTGTGAAACCAGGCAAATACTGTGTTCTTATCAATGAAGTATGACTAATTAATAGGGGTTTATTACTGCCTTTAGAGAATAAAGGAGGGAAGAAAAAGCTGTGAATTTTCTTTAAGGAAATGACAGGATACTCCAAGTCTCTTCCTGTATAAATCCCTTCCAGCCAGTAAGCTAAGCACTTGAGAAAGACAGACACTCCATCAGGTCTCTGAGAAGCTATTTAGAAGAAGGTGGACCTGTCTTTCTGTTGTCTGAAAGAGTTAATAAACCTTCTCAATCTAGGAACCAATTTCCTCTCTGAAAGTAGCACATGCTCAGAGGGAACGAGGCTGAACTCCGAGCGAGAGAAGATCTGTTCAGGGTGCCTTAAATCATTCGGTCTCGGGTACTGTTTCATCTTTGTTTTTACAAGGCAGGCCAGAATGAATCATAAGTTAATAGATTTGTAGTATGATGATTTATACTGTGTGCTATATGACAGGCGGGATTACTCAACAGTGTCACAGGAGAGAACACCTGCTCTTGAGAGGTGTCCTCTTCAGAAAACGGATTTAGCTAGAACTTACATTCAATCATCTTTAGATGGTGTGCAAATTGCAACACTAAAGTTGGGATTTGAAATGCTGGCAGAAAACATCTCAATGTGTAATCAAGTTGACATGTAGATACAAAATTCAGTTAATTATATGCCCATTCTTTGTAGAGCTGTATTTATAGGCTGCATATTAAAAGTGATTTTCATGATTTGGTATGAGTCTTTTCTGCCAGAAAAGCATTTTCACAAATTTATCAGAGCTGAGCTAAAGATTAGACAAAAGGAATTTGCTTTGCCTAAGAAAGACGAAATCTAAACAACCTAGAGAAAATCATTAGAAAACATAGAATCATTTCTCTGGAAAAACTGTTAACAATTACTTAAATGAAAGAGGGATATAATAACTGATGCTAAAGATGGAGAGCAGTAAGGAGATATTATAAATAACTGTATGCCCATTAATCCCAGAGCATGAAGGAAATAGGTAACTTCCTCAGAAAACTTAATTACCAAAACTGACTCAAGAAGAAATGGAATGTATGAATAATTCTACATAGAAACTGAAGTTGTCATCAAAAGCTTTCCACAAACAAGACAACAAACACCTCCAGGACCAGTTTCACCAGATGTTATAAAGCAGTTAAAGACAACATCTTATCAATCTGACATACTCTCTCAGAAAACAGAGAAGGACAGAACATTTTCCAACTCATTTTACAAGGCCAACACAACGCTGATACCAAAACCTGACAAAAACATTATAAGAAAGGACAAATTTCAGGCCAATATTCTTTAAGAGCATGGATGAGAAGAAATCCTCTACTAGATATTAGCAAATTGAATCCAGCAATATATAAAAACAACAGTGCAGCAAGAGTGAATGAGGTTCACCCTAGAAATGCAAGGTCAATATAACATCCAAATAGCAATCAATGCAACAGACCATATTAGAAATAAAAATATCCTCTCAATAGATGTGGTAGAGTCATTTGGTATACCCCCATTCATGATGAAAACTAGGAAGAGAAAGAAAAGGGCATCTAAAAAACACTTACAGATAGGATCATATCTAATTGTGTGGAGGGGAAACACTATCTTTTCTCTGATCAGGAACTAGGCAAAGATTTTCACCCGTTTTACTTCTATTCGACCTTGCACTGGGTGTCCTACTCAATGCAATGAACTAAATAACAAAAAGAGAAAAGTATAAAAGTTATGAAGGAAAAACTATGAAACTGTCTCTCTTTTTAGATAGCATGATTATCTGCATAGAAATCCTAGGGAATTTATAAGAAAACCTAATAGAAGTAGTAAATTAATTTACCAAAGCCTCAAAATACAAGATAACAGGCAGGGTGTGGTGACTTACACCTGTAATCCCAGCACTTTGGGGAGGCGGAGGCAGGTGGATCACCTGAGGTCAGGAGTTCAAGACCAACCTGGCCAACATGGTGAAACCCTGTTTCTACTAAAAATACAAAAATTAGCCAGGTGTGGTGGCAGTACCCTGTAATCCCAGCTACTCAGGAAGCTGAGACAGGAGAATCGCTTGAACCCAGGATGCAGAGGTTGCAGTGAGTTGAGATCACACCACGACATTCCAGCCTGAGAGGCAGGGTGAGACTCCAACTCAAAAAAAAGAAAAAAGAAAAGAGATAACAATTATCAATTATATTTAAATATAAACAGCAAAAAGTTGAAAAGTGAAATTACAAAAACAATACTACATAAACAACAAAAATCATAAATGACTTAGGACTAATTTTTTTAAAAGATAATCTACAAATTGTTGTTAGATACAATTCAAAAAGAACTATATAAGATTTATTTTTTAAAAAGTTGTAGTGTTCTTGTTAAATGATCCTTCAAACCTCTTCCTTGTTTCTACACTTTTGATGTACATGCTTTTTAGCTTAATAAAAGCCATTTTCTTTGCAAAAAGAGGAAAAGAAAAGAAAAATATAGATATGAGTATTAAACAAGGAATGCACACCTATTAGAAATGGGTTTACGAACGAAGATTTTTCAAGAAAGATGATTAAATTTTCAAGAAATATGACCCACTTATTTCTAATTTCTAAGAAATATGAACTTGGGCTATGACAACTATGAATCAGCTCCTGTCATATCAGCCACATGGTAGAAATTTGATACTGTGTGAAGATACATTTAGTGTTTCAAATATTTATAGAATTATTATAACCCAAAAAAGAGAGGGAAAAAAAGGGTTCCTCAACTGCTTACATATTATAATGCAAACTATCACTTTGTTGATTTTTCACTGGTGTAATTTCATTAAAAACATTTTTAAATGCCAAAAATAAATAAGACTCATATAAATTACAGTTGTGGCTAAAAAGACTCACCATTGTTCAAATTGTCATTCTCCTCCACTTTAACTTCAAAAGTTAAAATAGAAGCAAAATAGTATCAGAAAAACAAAAGCTTCCTGTTTTGTTTGGTTTTTTAAAAAGTTTTTTAAAAGAGACCACTCATTTGAAGTTAATCAGTGTAATTTTAATTCATAGAAATCAAAAAAGAAAATTGTTGGTTGCTATTTCCAAAAGAATTAGGCACGACAAAATGCTCCAGACTCACTTTCTCATGTGAAAAGATCTTCCTCCACTTCTTCAGCTATTGGTAACACACATCCTTTGAGGGATGGTGTCTTGACCATAGATCACCATTTTGTTCATTAAAATACCCTGAACTCAATCATGCAACCAACAAAAAAGCAGAGAGGTGGGTGGGGAGCTCCCCACGAGTACTCGGGAATGCTGTCAGGATTTCATGTTATTGTACAGAATTTAGAATGTCAATAAATATTTTCTTCCAGAAGCCTGGAAATCCCAGCGGGTTTGAAGGGTCACGACCCAGGACTATGGCAATGTGCTCAGTATGATTTGCTGTTCAGGAGGAAGAAATTAAGCACCCTGAGGGATGCGTTACACTGGGGGTTCCTGGGATAAGTGTCCAAGACTATGTGTCTGGGTCCCAGAATTACAAAGGAGGAGAGAAATTTTCTTTCCCCAGAAAAGCAGCCCTGGGAGGAGACAGCCCCTAGGAAGACTTCATGCTGATAAGGAGATTCTTCCCTACCTTCCTCGGGGTACTGGATTCAAGTGGAGTGGACACAGGAGTAGCCGAGGCTGCCCTTTAACTCCAGGACCAGGAGAATAAAGTCCTGGATGAATCAGAACAAAGCTAAAACTGGCTCAAGGCCATGGAGGCAGCAAAAGGAATACTAGACCAGGGCCAGAGTGACCAGATAAGCCCGGAAAGTTCCAAAATTCAATTCCAGGAGGAGCAAAATTAATAATGTGAAGGTTTGGTTATCAAATGAGAATCAGGGCCAGTAGAGCCCAGTGATGTGGAGTGGAGAGTAACTCTAAATGGCAGAGGGAGCTGTAGGTGGCCAGTGAACAGGAAACTAACAACACGAGTGAGATAGGCCTTACAAAGCAGTGTCTACCCAAGAAAACCCTTCCATCAAAGGCTGCCCTTTACTCAGGTGCCAAGTCTTTGGAAACAGGAGTTGCATCCTGTTTCCAGAATCTCCTATTCGTCTGTCTCCATTCACAGGAGGAGGGTATATCAGAGCAGCAGAAGGTGTAAAAAGTTTTCTTAGAAGGAATAAAAATGCTTAGTGAGAAGGTTGTGTCTAACTGAGAAGTTAACAGGAACAACAATTATTTGGACTGACTTACAAGCATTAATTTGCCAACTACAGGGCAACTACAGAGTCCACAGAAGAAATACCAAAGATTCTGGATCTCACCAAACAAAAACAAAAACAAACAAACAAAAAAGCATATTTATTCCTTTATTTGCATTCTCTAATTCTTCCAGAACCATCCATATCTCATCTCTCCATGTTATCTCTTATTTGATTGCTCTGGATGTGCATACTTGTCAGAGGCTTATTAGTCCAGCTTTAACAGTCTAAAAGCTGAAATAAAAATGCATTTTAGGCGCCTGTAGTCCCAGCTACTCGGGAGGCTGAGGCAGGAGAATGGCGTGAATCCAGGAGGCAGGGCTTGCAGTGAGCTGAGATCGCACCACTGCACTCCAGGCGACGGAGCGAGACTCTATCTCAGAAAAAAATTGCATTTCAGCTCTTCAGTTTTCAATTTATGCTGCCTTCTCCTTCTGAGTTTTAATTGTGTCTCATAACAAAAGCAGGTGCTAGCTATTATTTCAAATCAGGGAAATCTTCCCCAAGTGTCAACTGTCTAATACAATTAGGCTTAGTAACTAGATTTTGCCCCATATGAATTAAAAGTGTGTGTTTGCATATGATGCATTTTTATTTCATTACCCCTCTCAATATTCAGTATTAATTATGTTTAAATACACACTTCCCAGGGGAGCCCTATCTAACTAATTAGTAGGTGGTCATAACTAGATTTACTTGTTCTCTCCATGAGGAGTTGAAAGCTACCTTTGCTAAAGGAGCTTATTTAAACTCTCAATAGGCTATTGCTGTTTTCAACCTTGCTTTTGGAGCAGAATTTTCATTGAAAGCAATGACCTTCCCATTTGAAATATTTCAGTTCATGTAGGCCAACTCAATTTGTCCTGGTAGTCAGAACAACACTGTTGGTAATTAGGGACCATAGTGTGAGGCAGATTAGCCCTTGCATGAAATTTATGCAGAATCCTTTACAAAGTGGCTTCTCTTGGCTACAGGGAGGCAGCATATTATGTTGGGACAAATAGAGAGCTGTGAATTGGCACTGTTACCGAGCAGGTAATTCTTCTCATAAGGATCTCAATGTTCTTCTTTATAAAATAACATTTGGTATATCTTAGAATAATTGTGTGTTGATGCCTCCATGCATTGGTCTCCTTCCTTAATTGGGGTTCTGAGGAATGAAACAATGGCTATAAGATCATAAGGTAGCTGAGTCAGTAACAGAAAAAACACAGCCCATTAATCTGAGTTGAATGTGCAGTGTCCACTACTACATGGAACTGGGCTTTGCCTCAGTTCTTGGTTAAAGTCACACTGTAAGATGATACTGATACGTACAGGAGGCAGGGAAATACTGGGTAGAAGAGGGTGGGGTCTCTGGAGAGGGCTACACCCTCAAGCCTGGACCTGCAGTCCTAAATGAGAACTTCACACCCCTGTTTTCCTGCCTGAATGTTGCCTTCTGGTCTACCACGCCCTCTGTCCTCTGCCCATAAGAGCCCCAGACCCCAGACTCAACACACACACACAGAAGAGAGAAGTGTCTGAATGTCTAGAGAAGCAGCAACTGGACATCAGAGACTATGGCCAGGAAGAGTTCAGCCACGGACAGCCAAACTACAAGACTGTCTTCCCACTCCAACCCATTTCCAGCTGCCCATCCTGCTGAGAACCACTTCCACTGCTCAATAAAATCTCCACATTCACCATGTTTCAAGTCTGTGTGACCTCATTCCTCTTGGGCACTGGACAAGGACCTGGGTGTGGGTCAAGAGGCTGTCACACTGACTTTCCACTGAGCTGTGTGGGCCAGTACAGGGTTTGTTCCTGCCACGACCCAAAGGCACTTGCCCTGGCTCCTGTACCCACTCACCTGCATGCTCCCCGTCCTGCAAGGGATTTGAGCATTGCTGGCTAAGTAAGCCACCCTTTTCCAAGTCCCGCGAAGGGGTCAAGGGAACTATCTTGTCTCAACACCACCAATATAAAAATACATATGGAATTCTGACCCCTTTAAGCATCTAATATGTATAAATGTATTCATTCAAAATGCACTTATCAGATGTCTGGTACATGCCAGAACCTACAAAAGTCACCATGAGATCACTGCCCAAGCAGGGGGGTGGAAAAAAAAAAGAAAACCTCCACAAAAGTCTAAAAATCACAATACAGCTTGGTATGCACTCATAGAGAAAAGTGAATATGGTGCTTGATGAATGGAGAAACTGCATCTGCTCTGGTCATCAGGGGAGGTTTCCAGAACAAGGAAGCACTTGAGCTGAGTTTGACAGGATGAGTCAGAAGAGTTGGCTAGGTGGAGAGACAGCCGAGGACCTGGGGAGACGGACAGACAAAGAGAAGTATGTGCACAAGAGCTGGTGTGTTTGGGAAATGGTGAGGTTTTATTACTGCCAGAGAGTAGAATCCATGTGGGCAAGCTTGAAGGGGGTTCCTAGGATTAACTATGGCGTTTCAATTTTATCCTACAAGGCAATGATGATTATAAAATCACAAGAAAGAACCAGGTTTGAATATGGAAGGATGTGGCAGAGATGTTCACCTGCCTAGTCATGTTCTTGCTTCCCGTATTTTCCAAAGATGGTTAAAATAATACATCCTGTCCATGTGCTTTCTTGCTATGTGGCTCTTGTCATTCCCCATCAAGAAGCTGTGCCCATTTCTCCACCCCCTAGAATACAGGGGATGCTTTGATCAATAGCATATGGCAGAAGTGGCTCTGTGTCAATTCCAAACACAGATTTTAACTGACTGGCAGCTTCTGTTTCCCCTCTTTTAAAAGTCATGCCACATAAGAAGTACTGAAACCACCATGCCATGAGAAGTTCAAGACACATGGGAGAGGCCCTGGCAGATGAGATGACATGTGGAGAGGGAGACCAAGGGGCACGGAGGCACTAGGCATGTAAGCAAAGTTCTCATGGAAGTGCATCCTCCTGCCCAAGAATCCTAGGCAGATGCCACATTGATCACAGACAAATCACCCAGCAGAACCCTTTCGGACCATAAAATTGTAAGCAAAAGGAAAATAGTTGTTTGAAACCACTAAATATCTTTGCACCATGGTAACTGCAGGAGAAACAGACTAAAATTCAGAAAACCAGACTCTTCGTGTATCAGCAACTCAGCTGAGCTGCCCAACTTCTCGACCCTTTCTCTTCCTCGTCTTTAAAATGAAGATTTTGATTAAGTCATCTTTAAGGTCCCTTTCTGCTCTATAATTCCTTAGAGTACTCACTTCGCTTTACTATTCAACCTTTTATTTCCTTCCCACCTTTTCCCCTTACCCCTCTTCCTCCATCTCCTTTTCCCCACAACTACCTTAGGAATTCTATAACAAAAAGCCCTTTAAAGGATGAGAAATGTTTTGGGGGTGGTAAAATATTCTAAAACTATATGGTTATAAAAGTTGAACTAAAAATTATTGAATTGTATACTTAAAATGGGGGAATTTTATAGCATATAAATTACATCTCAATAAAACTATTTTTAAGGCCCTGGGGAAAAAAATCCTTAAAACAGCAAAATGAGTAAAATCTTTTTGGCAATTATTTGTCCGGTTGGTGTGAGTTATCTTCAATTGTGAAATACTTGAAAAACACTTAATTTTTAAAAGTAAATCTAGCTCCTGGTACAATCCAACAGAGAGGGAACTCCAAAGAAGGTCATTTACCTCAAAAAAAAAAAAAAAAGGCTGAGTTTTTGTTTTTGTTTTTGTTTTCCTTCCTGGAAGGTTGTAGGCTGACTAATGAGTTTGGACTCTGAAGTCAGATTTGAATGGAGGGTCTGTTACTCCATCTCTTTGCTGTACGGCTTTGAGCAAAAATAACCTATTTTCCTCACCTTTAAAACTGTATAATAGTAATTATTATATAAGGTTATGGTAAGGACTAAACACACACACACACACACACACACACCCCCCACATCCCACTTCCCACAGTGCCTAGGCACATAGTGGGTGTTCACATAGCTGTAATTTTTCTTTAAAGGTGACAGAGCGCTGACTGATAACTTCTCTGAGTAAAGCAAATCCCCTAGCCCTGCACTTCTGGAGGCTTCTGGATGAAGTCTGACGGAAGAATAACCACCAATGTGTCTGGGCACTGCTGCCCGGCCCATCTCCCAGTTAAACTTCAAATCATGTCTCCTTTCCTGACATCCTGCTGTGGCTTGCATATCACGTTGCTTAAAGTGCAAAGAAATTCTTTCCACTGACATAAAGAACTGTAAATCTCTTATGTGAGATTTGGCAGCTCATTAATCCTCAGTAAGGAATGGGGAAAGGGAGGGATAGCTATGATACCTTCTCATATTTTATCCTTTACTTTGAACAATATTTTAACATAACAAATAAACAAATGCCTTTCTGTGAGTTCCTAGAATTCCTCGCAGTCCTTCAGTTTTCCCTTCAATAAGGGTTTTACTACGGTATTAATAAAGAACAAGCTTTTCCTCACTCAAGAGATCTTCCCCTTGCTTAAACTTAAGGGCAGTCATTCATATTTTGATTGAGAACTCACTATTTGCCAAGCCAGGTAGAAATGTACCGAGATACCCCAGCCTCTGGCCAGAACACCTGACAGTCCAGGAAGGGAGGAGACACTTGACCAATGGCTGCAGGGCATCCCCCAGTCACCCCAAGCCACAGAAAGCACAGAGAAGGTAACATGGGCTCTGGAGTTTTGAAGCATCTGTAGAAGTTCATTAGGCAGAAAGGAACGTGCCCATCAGAAGGCCAAGTACCTCTCGATCTCTGGCTTCCTGTTTTTTAAAATTTCATTTTATCTTTCACTTGCCTTCCCCATACTTTTGAGTTCCCATCCCATGTCCGGTTTTGCAAGTCAACGACAAATAGTCAAACAGTGACTTGCTTCGCCCTTTTATGCGAATGATCCAGTATAACATCTGTTTTTTATCTTCAAAGAGCTCACAATCTACTTGATAAGATCATGGCATGGGAAATGAGGGGACCAAACAACACTGCATGCCATTGAGCCATAAACTGTGTAGAAGAGACCATGAGTTTCAAAATGGGAGCTGGGTAGATAGATGTCAAAAAAGTCTGAGATGAGACCTTCCAGGCAGGAGCAACCTGAACGAGGCTCCATGAAGAGGGAATAAGCAAGGGGTGCCTCTGTGGCATCCCATTCAAAAGAAGCCTATGTCTACCAACCCCAGAGGGGTCATTTGAAAAGTAGAAAGTGTGGTGGGAAATCTGATAGCTCTATCTACATAACATCCAACAATATGACCAATTTTCTCCCTGTAAATCCTGTTAAAATGAGATTGTCCCTTGACACATCTGCTTCCCTGACCACACTGTGAGCTCTCTACAGGCAGGATGTCTGAGTTCTGTGAGTTGGCCCAATGCCATGGTAGCATCAGAACGCAAGACACATTGGGCCCACGCATGAAGTGTGGTTTTGTTTTCTTTCTTTACATGGGTGACTTGTGACAGCATGAAAAGATCCCAAAAGCCACTGTAGCTTCTAATTCTAGTCCAGTCATTCTCAGCCAAGGGTGATTTTGCCCTACCCTACCCTACCCTACCCTATCACCGGGAGATATCTGACAATATCTGAGGACATTTTTTGTTGACATTACTGAAGATGGTGCCATTGACATCTAGGGGGTAGAGGCTAGGGATGCTGCTAAACATCCTGTGATGGACAGGATAGACCTTGCAACTTTAAAAACCCTTCTGACCCAAACTGTCAATAGTGCTGAGGTTGAGAAACCCTGTTCCAGTCTATCACACACAAAGACTAAAACAGGCGCTGTGTTTGGATTGTGGGTGTTCTGGTTCTCTCTGGGGTCCTATATTCTCAATCCTACTCATTCTTAATCTTTCTTGCCAATTCGAGGGAGGTGGTCTATTACTCACGGAAATGGAAGAAACCACCCGCCTCATGAACGTCAGATGTGGCCGGGCCCTGGCTGCAGGTGAGGTGTGTTACGAAGCTGCACCCGTACTACCTGTAGTTCTTACAACATTTCCAATTGTCCCTACAAACATTCCAAAATAACAAACATTGCAGAAGAAATGAAGATGACAGTATCCACATAACAGCTAAACCACCTTATAAGCAACTTTACTTAGAACCAGGGCTTATCTGATTCAAGATATGCAGGCAAATTTTCTAGTTTCTCCCTCCCAAGAGTTGCTTGGAGTGAAAAATAAACTAAGTAGTTTCGAAAAGAGAGGAGGGCTTGATGGAAGCACTACTGATTTTTTTTTTTAATCAGACTACCATATTTTTGCTTTTTAGGCAGTTATGTCCCTACTAAAGAACAATTTATTCTTCAAAAAATTTCTTGGACAAAAGTTTTGTGATTGAGAGTACTGGAGTTAAGCATGTTTTGCAAATAGTAAATTAAGGTGGCTTATGTCTCCCAAGTAATTAATAAATTATTAAAGAGCTACAACAATATTAAATGTGATACAGACTGGAGACTGGGAAATACTGGGTAGAAGAGGGAGGTTCCCCGGCAAAGGCCCCAGCCTCAAGCCTGGATACCCTCAGCCCTAAATGACAACAGGCATTCCTGTTTTTGTGCCCAAAAAGTTGCCTTTTGGCCCATCACACCCCTCATCCTGTATCTATATAAATACCCAACCCCAGGCTCCAGGAGCAAATGAGGAGATGAGGAGACAAGCAGACAAATGGCAGAATGGCACGGCAGAGAAAGAGAGAAGGGAAAGAGTGCCTGAGTGCCTAGAGGCTAGGGGTCGTCAGAGAGGAGTTCGGCTGCTGGATGGCCAAACTCCAGGGGAAGATCATCTTCCCACTCCATCCCCCTTCCAGCTCCCCATCTATCCTGTGGAGAACCATCTCTACCGCTCAGTAAAACCCCCACATTCATCCTTCAAGTTCATGTGTGACCTGAATTTTCCAGGACGGTGGACAAGAGCTCAGGATACAGAAAGCTTCCATACTGGTCTTCTGCCCTTGTGAAAAGGCAGAGGGTTCACTGAGCTGGTTAAACACTCAAGCCATCCGCGGATGGCAAAGCTGAAAGAGCACACTGTAACATGCCTTCTTGGGCTTTGAGAGTCACAGGCACCCACTCCTAGACACAATCAGAGCTGGAGTCGGGCTGGGGCCCAAAGTGCTCACCCACCAGATCTGGGCAGGGCTGGAGCTCAAAGCACTCACCCAGGTTCCAACACCTGTCTGCATGCTCCCCCTCCTGTAAGGAGTTTGAGCTCAAGGCAGCCAAACAGAGAGCCACACCCCTGTTGTATGTCCTGCGATGGGGGGCCAGGGAACTCTCCCATTTCAAAGATGCCCTTTATTAAAAGAAATAAGCCTATATCTGGACATTTTTAAGCTAAGAAAGAGGAAAGGGAGGGCAGGCATGGGTTGCAGGGGTGGGTACAGAACTTGGAAGGTCATGTCTTGACATCTGCCAGGGAGAGGAAAGGACTGTGGGAGGCAGAACTGCTCCTAGGTTCACATAGAGAAAAGATGAGGCCCAGAGGACCAGACATGTTTGCTTCCAGACACCCCAGCTGGCCCAGGGCAGGGGAGAGAGAGGAAAGAGGAAGCTGCAAAGCCACACACCAGGATCTTTGGAAGCTACTCTGGCCTTAGATTACAAGGCTAGGAGGGTGGGAGAGTGGACAACACAGAACAAGGCCAGTTTATCTCCAAGTAGCTGAGTTACCTGAGGATGTTGTGCTCTAGGGTGTTTTTCTCCTGCAGCTACAGAAGCAGAGCTCTGCTTGGAGTGCTTTATGGAGACAATATTTGTAAAGTGCATGCATGCATGACTCTGCCTATGTTTGCCACTGCTGGTGATGATGGCCAGGGTCATAACCTTGAGATAGAAAAACCTCAGTGAGGGTTCTAACTGCCATTTCCTATATAGCCTTGGAAATTCACTTGACTTTCAGATCCTCAGTTTCCTTATCTGCAAAATAGGGATAATAATACCTACTTCAGGGATTATGAATTGCTTGGAGCACCTGTGACATAAGAAATACACACACAGACACACACACACACAGGTTTGGTCTTTGCCCTATGTCCTGGAACACAACTCATAGAACCCTTGGAATCTTCAAAGTGCTAAATGTCTTTTGTACACTAATAAGATGACTGATGGCTCCTGGATGGCCTCAGGATGGGGGCTGGTTGCCTGGGGAACCAACCTCCTGATTAGAGGGCTAATAATGTTTTTAGCCCCACTTCCTGAACTCCAGGGAGAAAAGAGGAGCTAAAGGTTGAGTCCATCACCAATGACCAATGATGTAATCAATCATGCCTATGTAATGAAACCTCCATAAAGTCCCCAAAGGACAGAGTTCATAGAACTTCTAGGTGGGTGAACACATGGAACACCACAGGATGGTGCCCGGACAGGGCATGCAAGCTCTGTGTGCTCCTCACATTCCTTGCCTTATGGCTTTTCCATTTGGCTGTTCCTGAGTCCTGTCCTCTATAACAAACGGGAAAACACAAGTAAAGTGTTTCTCTGAGTTCTGGGAACCATTCTAGCAAATGACTGGACCCAAGGCAGGTGGGGGGAGACATGGAAACCCACAACTTATAGCCAGTCATTGGAAGCTGAGGTGACAACCTGGACTTGGGACTGGTGTCTGAAGAGGGGACAGTCTTGGTGGACTGAGCTCTCAACCTGTAGAATCTGATGCTGACTCCAGGTCAACTATGTCAGAATTGAGTTGTGCACACAGAATTGAAGAATTGCTTGGGAAAATCCCCCACATGCCTAGTGCCAGAAGCGAAGTGTCATTGAGTATAGAGAAGAAATAGCACTAGCTTTTCTAATTCAGCATCACAGGCAGCACCATCTCTGGAACATATGTGCTCAAAGAATGGCTTCTAGTTATTAATTGTTAAAAGGGCCAAATTCCCAGAAATTCATCCACTGTGCTCTGATAGAAAACAATCCCAGTGATGTTTTATCAAATAGGCAACTACTGTAACTGCCACATTTTTCTCCAGGCCCATTAGCGTAACATGTAAGTGAAGTCTCATTTAAGGAATATGTTTTCTCTTGGTTCTCTAGAAAAACTGGGCAAATTATATTCAGATTTTTAAAAATTAATGTAGAAAATTTTATAATATATACAATTTTAAAGGTCCCCTTTAAATCACAAAAATCATAATACAAAGAGTTTTGGGTTAGGACACTGAGACATCATGCAGTGTCTATATTCATAAAATTGTTTTGCACAAATAAACCATTAAAAGGAGACCGGATACAATGCTGGAGGCTGACCAGTCCATGTATTTTGCATTTTTGCACTGCTGACTTACAGGCTGCTAGTCACGAGCAAAGAGCAGCATCTTCATATATGAAGGGCATGATCACAATACAACACAACAAAAACATGAAAAAACTGATATTTATTTGAACTACAGGCTATTACAGGTTTCTTTTAAATATGTTTTTTAGAAATAATCTGGTCTAAACTCCTATTTTAGAGAAACTGAGGACAAAGGTAAGATGATTTACCCAAGGTCACAAACCTAATGGCCAACATAATAAAAATTATAGATCTCTACATTATCATTATCAATAGCAGATTCAGACAATATTGTGGATTTATATTTCTAATATCCAGCCTATGAAGTATTTCTAATATCCAGCCTCCAAGTCTAACAAGATAATTTGTATCATATCGAAAACTACCAAATTAAAAAATGACACTACCTGACATGGTTTGGCTGTGTCCCCACCCAAATTTCACTTTGAATTGCAGCTCCCATAATCCCCACGTGTTGTGGGAGGGACCTGGTGAGAGAGAACTGAATCATGGGTGTGGTTCCCCCATACTGTTCTTGTGGTAGTAAATAAGTCTCATGAGATTTAATGGTTTTATAAGGGGAAATTACTTTCATTTGGTTCTCATTCTGTCTCCTGCCTGCTGCCAAGGTAAGACCTGCCTTTCACCTTCTGCTGTGATTGGAACCGTGAGTCCATTAAACCTCTTTTTCTTTATAAATTACCCAGTCTTGGCTTTGTCTTTATCAGCAGCGTGAAAACAGACTAATACAGTACATTGGTACCAGTAGAGTGGGTTGCTGCTGTAAAGATACCCCAAAATGTGGAAGCGACTTTGGAACTGGGTAACAGGCAGAGGTTGGAACAGTTTGGAGGGCTCAGAAGAAAACAGGAAAAGGTAGGAAGGTTTGGAACTTCCTAGAGACTTGTTGAATGGCTTGGACTAAAATGCCAATAATGATATAGACAATGAAATCCAGGCTGAGGCGGTCTCAGATGGAGATGAGGAACTTGTTGGCAACTGGGGTAAAGGTGACTCTTGCTACGTTTTAGCAAAGAGACTGGTGGCATTTTGCTGCTGCCCTAGAGATTTATGGAACTTTGAACTTGAGGGAGATGATTTAGGGTACCTGGAGGAAGAAATTTCTAAGCAGCAAAGCATGCAAGAGGTGACTTGGGTGCTGTTAAAAGCATTCAGTTTTAAAAGGGAAACAGAGCATAAAAGTTCAGAAAATTTGCCTCGTGACAATGCAATAGAAAAGAAAAACCCATTTTCTGAGGAGAAATTCAAGCCAGCTGCAGAAAGTTGCATAAGTAATGAGAAGCCAAATGTTAATCAGCAAGACAATTGGGAAAATGTCTCCAGGGCATGTCAGAAACTTCAGAGCAGACCCTCCCATCATAGGCCTAGAAGCCTAGGAGGAAAAAATGGTTTCCTGGGCCCGGTCCAAGGCCCCCATGATGTGTGCAGTCTAGGGACTTGGTGCCCTGTGTCCTAGCCACTCTAGCTATGGCTAAAAGAAGCCAAGGTACAGCTTGGGCCATGGCTTCAGAGGGTGCAAGCCCCAAGCTTTTGAAGCTTCGACATGGCGTTGGGCCTGCAGGTGCACGGAAATCAAGAATTGAGGTTTGGGAACCTCCACATAGACTTCAGAAGATGTATGGAAATGCCTGGATGTTCAGGCAGAAATTTGCTGTAGGAGCGGGGCCCTCACGGAAAACTCTGCTAGGGCTGTGCAGAAGGGAAATGTGGGGTGTGAGCCCCCACATGGAATCCCCACTGGGGCACTGTCTAGTGGAGCTGTGAGAAGAGGGCCAACATCCTCCAGACCCCAGAATGGTAAATCCACTGACAGCTTGCACTGTGTACCTGGAAAAGCCACAGACACTCAATATCAGTCCATGAAAGCAGCCAAGAGTGGAGCTATACCCTGTAAAGCTGCAGGGGCAGAGCCAACCAAGGCCATCAGAACCCACCTCTTGCCTCAGTGTGACCTGGATGTGAGACATGGAGTCAAAGGACATCATTTTGGAGCTTCAAGATTTGACTGCTCCATTGGATTTTGGACTTGCATGGGGCCTGTCGCCCCTTTGTTTTGGCCAATTTCTCCCATTTGGAATGGCTGTATTTACCCAATGCCTGTACCCTCATTGTATCTAGGAAGTAACTAACTAGTTTTTTATTTTAAGGCTCATAGGTGGAATGGACTTGCCTTGTCTCAGAAGAGACTTTGAACTGTGGACTTTTGATTTAATGCTGAAATCAGTTAAGACTTTGGGGGACTGTTGGGAAGGCTTGATTGGTTTTGAAATGTGAGGGCATGAGATTTGGGAGGGGCCAGTGGCGGAATCATCTGATTTAGCTGTGTGTCCACCTAAATCTCATCTTGAATTATAGCTCCCATAATCCTCACATGTTGTGGGAGGGACTTGGTGGGAGATAATTGAATCATGGAGGTGGTTTCCCCCATACTGTTCTTGTGGTAGTGACTAAGTCTCATGGGATCTGATGGTTTTATAAGGGGAAACCCCTTTTGTTTGGTTCTCATTCTGTCTCTTGCCTCCCCAGCCACGTGGAACTGTGAGTCCATTAAACCTCTTTTTCTTTATAAATTATCCAATCTCAGGTATGTCTTTATCAAGAGTGTGAAAACAGACTAATACATTACCAGAAAGCATGAATTTTATGGTACTTATGATAGGAAATTGCTAATACATGGCCAACACCACTAGTAAACTGAAGACTAAGAAATGCATGATACATTCAAAATAAACTTGGCTCCAGAAGACCTACTATTTTTCCTCAAAATCATTAGTAGATGCCATGATCTATAGAAAGCTCTGTATACATTGGATTGACAATATTCAGTGTATCTTATGATTTTTTTTCAGCATGGGAGAGTAGAGGATATTTCCATTCTAAAGGATGCAATCTATATCTCAGATTTGTTTACTATTTCAATAGTGTTCAATAACAACCGTAATTAATATTGACTAATGATCACATGAAAAGTATGACCAAAGTTTGGCAGAATACTCCTGAACATACTGAAGAGACTCAACGTTATTATTTCTTGACTTTAAAAACTAGGATTTTACATAGTCTTATTCAATCAATGGCGACCTTCCCTAAATGAAACATGCATACATAGCAAAAACCACAATGACTTTTGCACCAAGCTAACATTTGAATAAGGCTATTAAAGGAGCACAACTGAAAAATGACACTTCTTAGAATCTCAACACTATAGTGCCTTTAAAAAAAATGTAATACAGTATTTTTATTGAAAGATACTATTTATAGATATATATGGGGCATATACTTTGATACATGCATACAATGTGTAATGAAGAAATCATGGTATTTAGGATATCCATTATCTCCAATGTTTATCACTTCTTTGTTTTGGGACTTCTCTAATCTTCTATTTTGAAATACACAATATACTGCTGTTAACTACAGTCTCCCTACTGCGCTATTGAACACTACGTCTTATTTCTTCTATCTAACTGTATGTTTGTACCCAAACCTATATCTCTGGGAGGAAACTCACCTCTTTTCAATCCCCTCCCTACCTTTCTGAGCCTCTGGCATCTACCATTTCACTCTCTACCTCTGTGAGATCAACTTTTTTTAGCTCCCATATATGAGTGCGAAAATGTGATATTTGTCTTTCTGTGCCTGGCTTATTTCACTTAACATAATAACCTTCAGTTCCTTCCATGTTGCTGCAAATGACAAGATTTCATTGTTTTCATAGCTGAACAATATTCTGCATTGTCTTTATTCATCTGTTTACAGACACTTAGGGTGATTACATATCTTGGCTACTGTCAACACCAGGATATCTTTGGGAAACGGTCAATACAATCCTCCTTCTTAATTCTAATATTTTATATTCAGAGTATTTTATTTTCAAAAGAAGGCAATGGTCTTACTTTTCACAGAGCTAGTTTATAATGTAACAATTTAAAGTAACAGAAACCTTGGCTTTAAGATGAAAACTGAGATTACAAAACTAAAGAAAACATACAGAAGTCTAAAATCGGAAATTTTGAGTTTCATTTTTGCCCAGATTATGTTTGCAGGTAAATTGCCAACATGTCCTAAATGTTTTTGTTTTATTTTTTTCTTACTTCCAGCTTGTTTATCTCCCAGAAAGCAGCATTACCCTTGGTACAGTGGTAATCTTCCCTTTTTGTCTAGAATCACTCTATAGCCTACCCAGTAGGGTCAGAGGATCCACTGTCTGTGTCTAACAAGGGTTGATATTCTTAGATGCTTTACTTTTTTTTAAGAGTTGAGTCTCACTATGTTGCCCAGGCTGGTCTCAAACTCCTGAGCTCAAATGATCCTCCCACCTTGGTCTCCCAAAGCGCTACAATTACAGGCAGGAACCATCATGCCTGGTCAGAAGTTTTACTTTTATAATCAAGAAGAAATGTCTACCATAATTATTAATATAGAATGAAATATAATGTAGTTTCTTGTATTTTTCCACGGATTAAATTTTCTTTGATTATTTGGATGGTTGTTTAAGAATTAAAAACTTGTGATGTGGAATCAAAAACCATTTACCTAAGTTCTTCTACTTGACGGTATTTACTTATAGCATTTAACTGCACATCGTGTGTCAGGCTGCTACGATTATTTCATCTTTTTGCGGTGAAAAAAATGTCTTGCCTTCAGTGAGGTTCAGGAATTAAATCATGAATCTTGACTGCAGTATCATTTGTAACGGAAGCTGAGGGACTTCGTAAAGGGCATTTTGCAAGAAGAATAACTTAAAATGAAGTATCGAGCCAATTTACGTAAGACAAAATTTGTGAGTCTAATTTAAACCATTATTTTGCAATAAGTGCCCTCTCAGTCCTTAATCCGTCAATTTCCTTTATAACCCTTGCCCTAGATATGCACTGAGCACCACTTCTGTGCATCCGTGAATCTCATATTTTGGGTGCTGGCTTCCTTCTCGGCTGAGGACGACTGTCAAGTGAGCTTGATATCACAGCCTCATCAGTTTATGAGAAAAGAATGAACTCATCAATAAATCTCAATCAAGAGCCCTGGAAGGTGGAAGAAAGGATAGAAGCAACAGTGCGCAAGGAGAATTTTTATTTTAGAGTAGCATATTCAGAAAGCCTCCATGGTAGCAAGCATCTAGTCTTTTTAATACATTGAGTAAGAGGGAAGGAATAAAAAGATGTACAAAAATAGAAACTTGGAGCTTGTTTACTTTTTTTTTTTTTTTTTTTTTGAGATGGAATTTCACTCTTGTTGCCAAGGCTGGATGCAATGGCGCGATCTTGGCTCACTGCAACCTCCACCTCCCGGGTTCAAGAGATTTTCCTGCCTCAGCCTCCCAAGTCGCTGGGATTACAGGCACACGTCACCATGCCTGGCTAATTTTGTATTTTTAGTAGAGATGGGGTTCCACCATGTTGGCCAGGCTCGTCTCAAACTCCTGACCTCAGGTGATACCCCTGTCTTGGCCTCCCAAAGTGCTGGGATTACAGGAGTCAGCCACTGCGCCTGGTTGCTTGTTTGATTTTTCCCATTCATATCTTTCTCTGGGAACGTTTCAGTGAAAGCGACTTTTGGGTTGGTATGCATTTTGTGAGGCAGAGAATCATTAGGAGTGAGATGGCAAATGTTCAGTGGCATGATTCTAGCTTTTGGAACATGAATGTACTTATTTATGACCACCAGAAGATACACTGCCAGCAACAAAGAAAATCATGCTCTTTTTGTTTACCAAATCACCAAGTCAATGAATAGTATTCTCGAACTTGTTAATAGCATCCTCAAACGAAGCATTTCAATCACACAAGGCTTTCTGTCTGTCTGTCTAACTCTGTACAGCCACAAAGTTGAATCAATTTCTGTGAAATCAAACTGACCACACTTCAGTGCCAGGGCCCAAGGGATTCTCTCTCCCCAGGAAATAGACAGCATCCACTATACTACCTCCAATCCCATGCTCTATCTAACAAGGAGTTGAGATGGCACAGTTTTCCATGCCTACAATTTCATCAGACAACTCTGAATATCTCAAATAGCTTAGTTCAGTGTTACCCCCACCCCTTAATTGCAGAGAATTGTTATTACAAGTGATTTAGAAAATAGTTTCTGCTACTACATGAACTTCTAAAAAAAGAAATGCTGTGCTATTGGTTTCACTCTGTCTACTTTGACAGAGTAAAAAGATGCCATAGTGACTTTAGAAAAATTAATCTTAGGCTACTGGGATTAAAAAAAAAAAAAGGCAAAAGCTGCTATCTGCCTACCAAGCATGATGGTACTACATTTTGGAATACTTGGAAAGAATGCAAAGATATGTCATGCAATGATGAACAGCTGCACAAAAATATCTAAGCCTACAAATGAATGTTTAAGAAACGGGATTTGGGGAAAATGCATGAACAGCTTCTTTATAATAGAAGTTGCTTTCTCTGAAACAGTCCCTCCATCCCTTGTATGGTCAGAGAGTGGGAGGTGCTAAGACTTATTTCAAGTAGAGGGAATAAAAACTCAAAGAGAAGAGTGAACGCTGGCCAGATGAGACATTTCAGAAGGACAGAGATAATGGGAGGGAATTTAACACTAACATAAATCACGCTGGAGCTTATAATTTTAGATTAATTATTTAAGCGAGAAGTTAGAAACACACTGGGAAAGACAAATACACCAATACTGCAGTAGTAACTGCAGCAGAAATTTTACCAATTAGTAAGAAGAGCAAGAGAATAGATGAGTTTTGCAGTAGCTCTATCTGAGAAAAACAACCTAACTCCACAGACAGAGGAGGGGGTCTAGCTAAGTACCAGGACTGCTCTGGAAATTTTTCAAATTGATTTTCTTCGATACAGAGATAAATAAAATATGACTGAACTGGCTGTGCTATAATAGGGTTCATTTGGGATGCTGTGAATTATTCATTCTTATCTATCCATTCGGCATGTTTTCACCAACCTTTTATGGCCATCTGATAAAATGGTGCAAACTTCTTAAATTGATTCATTTGGGTAGACATGTTTAAGGACCAGCTTCCTTCTTTGCACTCCTGAACTAACTTTCATTTACATGTCTGGAGAAAAACAGCATACATGTAGGTAATGATTTGCAAAGCAACATTTGGTCTTGAGCCTACAGGAAGGCCTCACAGGAAGGCAACAGGTCCGGCAGAAGTTGGTGACTGCTTTTAAACTCACCTGTCGTCTGGGTGTGGTGGCACACACCTGTAATCTCAGCTACCCAGGAGGCCAAGGTGGGAGGATGCCTTGAACCCAGGAGATTGAGATCAGCCTGGGCAACATAGCAAGACCCAGTCTCAAAAAAAGGCAAAAACACTTCAACTGTCTTCCAAAATAACCTACGACATAAAGTTTACTCCCTCATCCTAGAGTAACTTAGTGTTCAATTTGTTCTTGATGCTGCTCAGACGCTGCTGAAAAGACAGGCAAGTTCCTGCTCATGTGGTACTGGGAAGATGCAGATGTTAAACCACAAATGGCAAACAGGGAGTACACATGCTACTCTACGTAGTGACAAGTTTTATGAGAAAGCACAGGCTGCTCTAAAAGGGGGAAAAAAGAAGAACTCGACTAGGTTTGGGAATTGAGAGAGGCTTCTTCGATCAAAAGGCATTTTATTCTGACAGCTAAAAGATGTGTAAGAATTCACCTGAAGAACAGGGGGCAGGTGTGCCTGGCAGACGGAAGAGTGCCAAGCACCTGTGGCAATCCTGGGGAACATGCAGAACCACAGATGGGATGTGCAGGGGCAAAGGATGAGCTATATGAAAGGAGCTCGAAGCAGTAAGCATGGCTGAGTCAGGCAGAGCCTGTGAGTCCTTCCAAAGGGCTTTGAAGTTTTCTTCCAAGCTAATCGGGGAACCAATCATGAATGGGTTTTAAGGCAAGAAGTGATGTCTCCTTCACTGCTGAATGCAGACTGGATGTGAGCAAGGGGGAAGTAGAGTATCTATTTAGAAGGCCATTCAACTGGTCCCAATAAGAGGTGGGGGGAGGGGGATGACTTGAACCACATGGTGGCTTGCAAAGGCAAGTGAACAGGGGTGCTATGCATTGAGACGAGGAGATCAGAGAATGAGAAGGTTTCGAGAAAAAGACCAAGAATTCTGTTATGGACATATTCAGTTTGAAATTCTCATTTAAAAAGCAAGAGACAGTGTCAACTAGGGAGTGGGATATATGAGCATGAAATAATTGCCACGTATCATAGAGGAGGGATCAGGATTTAAGAAATCCAAACTACACTAAGCCATCAGCGAGATAAAGGGAACTCAAGAGAGAGGAATCAGGAAAGTAAGTGGACAAAGGAGGATGCCACGTACCATGTTCAGAGGCGTCTTAGGATCTCTCTCCCAGGTCATGATTGGCTTTGGCAAGATAAGTTTTGAGAAAGCACTGGAGTAATCCATCGGCTTGGAGTAGACTGAAGAAGGACAGGGCAGTGAAGAGGTGGAAGGAGTGAAGTGTGTATAACACTTTTAAGGAGAGTGGCTGGGAAAGGAGACTACAGCAGTGGCTGGGTCAAGGGAAGGTTTGTCTGTTAGGTTCTTGTTTTTTCTGCTCTGTTTCTTAGAGTGAGGGGGTGAGCGGCTACATAACTCTATATAATGAGTCTTGGAAATAATCCAATAGCGAGAGACACTTAAGAGTCAAGGAATAGTGACAGCGCATGGTGGCTCATGCCTGTAATCCCAGCACTTTGGGAAGCCGAGGTGGGTGGATCACTTGAGGTCAGGAGTTTGAGACCAGCCTGGCCAACATGGTGAAAACCCATCTCCACTAAAAATACAAAAATTAGCCAGGTGTGGTGGCTCACGCCTGTAATTGCAGCTACTCGGGAGGCTGAGGCAAGAGAGTCACTTGAACCCAGGAGGCCGAGGTTACAGTGAGCCGAGATCGCACCACTGTACTCCAGCCTGGGCAACAGAGTGAGACTCCATCTCAATTTAAAAAAAAAAAAAAAAAAGTCAAGGAAGGGAAGAAACAACTGAGGAACAAAAGCTCTGAGCTTCCAATAGGGCTGAGCGCTGGAGCAGGAATAGAAGGATGTACCCTGAGGAGGCTGGCATTTCCTCTCTGGTACCTCATCTGGTACCTCCAGATGCCTCTCTGGGAGACACATTAACCAGGGACCACAGCCCTGACATGCTCCACAAGGGGTCTTTTAGGAAGAAAAAACATTATTTTAATTTTTCCAAATCTCCAGAGCCATGATAATTGGAAGCCTTACAGGTTTTAAAATGTTAAAAGAAAAAATGCCTATTCATGAACACTATATGTTTTGGGATGCTGAGGTCTTATCAGCTAACAAAACAATTATGTTTACTGATTTGCTGACCATACCATTTAAGAGCCCTCAAATTCTGAGTTTATTCTACCAATTATTCCTCTAAGGCAAAAACCCCCAAGGCTCTGTGTTTTATTATTTCTATTTATAGTAGTAAAAACTCAATCCACAGATTCAAATAAACAATGCAGAATGCAATGAAGTCAAATGAATACGCTTAAAGTGCATTACTAAATAACCCTTTACAAATGAATTCCTGTAGGCTTTATGTCTGTACATATGCTGCTAAGTGCTTAACTCAAGGACACTCCCACACAGCAGACGGTCCAAGGACATGAGCAGAGGCCTGCATCTGTGCAGCAGGCCAGGAACAACCCAGAGCCAGAGGGGTCTCCTAAAGAGTTTCTGAGAATGGGGCTCTATCTGCTTTCTGGAAGTTAATCTTGGAAATGTAAAGCTTCACAAATCATTTGCTCCTTCTTTAACAAATATGTATTGGATATCTACCATATGCCAGCCGTGGCTCCAAGTGCTGAGAACATTGCATAATAAAACAATCCTTGCCCAGAATGAGCTTCTACTCAAGATGACTGAAAGAGTGAATCAACAGAAAAGGGCAGTCAATGCATGCCTGCCAAGTGTTAACTTCTCACCACCTTCATGGCTACCTCCCCTGTACAAGTCTCACTCAGATTGCTACCATAGGCCCCTCTACCTGTTCATTCAACTTCCACTTGGCTCCTCTAGGGTCTCTTCTCCACAGAGCAGCCAGAGTTGCTCTTCAATTATTAAGTCATATCCTGCTAAAGCTCTGCTTCAAACGCTCAGATGGCTTTCCAACTTACATTTACAATGGACATTATGAACAAAATGTAAACTTACATTCACACCTTACAAGGCTCCACTACTCTCTGACTTCATATCCTGTAACTTTCCCTGGGGTAGACCGCAAAACTGGCCACACGAGAGGCAGCTCCTCCTGTCAAGAGCTGGAGTCTATTTCCCCACCCCTTGAATCTAGGGTTGGCTGTGAGACTGGCTTTGACCAATATAATGTGGCAGAGGCTATCAGTCATGTCAACAAGCATGAAATAACCTCTTGGAGGATGAGAGACCAGTGTGGACCAGAGATAAGCCACCCCACTTGAGATCTCGAAGATCAATCAGCACTCAGTGTCCTGGCAGCTCTTAGAGATATGCATGAGCCCAGACAAGACCAAAAGAAGAACTGCCCAGCTGAGCCCAGTCAACTTGCTAACAGGTTAGTGGGCTAAATAAATGGTGGTTTTTCTAAACCATTAACTTTGGGATGGTTTGTTATGTGGAAAAGCTAACTGATATATCCCTCTTTATTCATTTTGTTCCCCCCACACACACTGACTTCCTTACTGTTAAATAAATACAACAAGTATATGTTGCACTTTGTGCTTGCTATTCCTGATACTTAATAGCATCCCTCATACAGACAGCCAACATGTATCTCTCCCTTCAGATTTCTGCCCAACCGTAATACATCAGTGAGGCCCTCCCTCAATACATTCATTATATAGAAGTATAAACCCCACTCCAGCCAAGCCTTTCTTTGTTTTTTTTTTTGCTTGAGGTTTATCACCATGTGACATACTATATTTACTATTAACTTATTTATTGATTTTTAATATGCCTTGCCTGTTAGAATGTAAGTCTCATGAGAGCCAGGACTTTCTCTCGTTTTATTCATCCCTATGTCTCCAGTAACTAACACAGTGGTTGGCACACGGTAGGAACATAGTCTATACTGGTTACATGAACAAGTAAATAATGAAACGAATCAGAAAATATAAAATAGCAATAACTACTATAGACAGATTTAAAATAAGGTGAATGGGTAGTAGGAAGCCAGAGCCTAGATTCATTAGTGACAGAAGGCATCACTGAAGAGGTGACATTTGAGTGAATACCTGGATAAATTCAAGTTCTTCTAATTACAGAAGGTCCAAGGTACAACTAAGTCTCACACTAGCAATGTTGCTGTTCTCAATGGCAGGTATCTGTGCTGCAATGGCCCAGTGAACAGTCTCCATTCATAGATCCAAAAAGCAAAGCTAATGTGTTTATGCTCAGTAAAATAAGCTTACCTCTCCTGAAGCGGGCAGACTTTATCTTCACCACTCCATCAATCCTACCATCAATATTATTGTAGCAATACTATCACAGCTGTCCATAATAACAATGCTAACACTCTTGAGCAACTGCAGTCTGCCAGGTACTAGTCTATGCACAAAACAGACTTCAGCTCATTGGTGCTATTACGATGCTCTTTCGAGTACTCACTGGTACTCTTTTAAATTCTGCTAGAAACTAAAAGACAGAGAATTTAGGTACTCTGTCCAAAGGCACATGGCTAAAAAGCAGTAGGGTTGGATTTATACATAGGCAATTTGTCTCTGACACCCTTGCCCTTTCTCACCCACTGTACATTACTTCACATCAATCACCCACACATCAATCACCCACACCAATCACCCAATGCCTTATTCAGAACTTTGACAGAAGGAAACTTCTGGGCCTTGGTCCCTAAGCATCACGCTTTCCCTGGGAAAGCATGCACACATATAAGCATGCACCAGGCCTGAGTCTGGACAGAAAAAGGAGTTCCTCCAAGGAGAAAAATGAAACGCTTCTCCAAAGTCTTCATTATGAGAGCCAGGCTTGCCATGCCACCTACTGTGCAAGTTCCAGGATTTTCCTTTGGTCAGCAATCTGGAACACCAGTGCTCATCACATGCGTGGTCTTTGTGTTTACTCGCTTAAAGCCAAGCAGAAATAAGTAATATTTATATTTTTAGGACAAGAAGAATTCAACAAATGTTAACAGTTCACAATATGGCTTTTGTCTCCGTGCCCAACGACCACCTTGCCTTTCTATCTCAAAATAATGCCCATAACAGTTCTGCTCCACACCATCTGGATCCCTTGTGCAATCCTGTGGTTTTCCCTTCCTCGTCTCTAGCCTCCTGTCCCAACACCACACGTGCTGCAGTGGCCCTCAGCCTCACTACCCACTCCTTCCTTGTTACAGATTAAACCTCCCTGGCAGGAAGGTGAGGAGTCAGGTGAGATGAAGGTTTGCTGGCCTCATTTCAGAGTGGAAGGCACATCATCAAAGGAGACGGCCACAGAGATGTTTAAAACCCATCAGACCCCACACTTGTGCCCACGTTCCCTTAAAAGATACCTCCCCAGGAGCCACACTTTGCTAAGCCAGAAAGGATGGATCATACCATGTTAGTTTCACATGTATTGCCCAGACAAGTCTTTCTTTCAGTGTTGATGCTGTGAGGCTGTAAATGCAGTGGGATTTCCTCATGAGCTGGCCCTTGTCCCTCCCACTGAAAAACTACTTACTCTTCCACGTCAATTCCTCCAGCGCAAGCCCATTCCCTCTCTGAACCCTTTGCTTCTTGTCTGTTCGATTTATTTCCCGCATACAATATATTATAGGCTGAAATGTGACCTCTCAGATACTTATACGTTGAAATCCTAAGCCCCAGTACTTTAGAATGTGACTGCATTTGGAGATAGGGTGTTTGCAAAATTGATTAAGGTGAAACGAGGTCATTCGGGTGGGTCCTAATCTCAAATGATGGGCCTTTTTATAAGAAGAGGAGATTAGGATGTGGGTACAGAGGGAAGACCTCGTGAAAACCCAGGAGGACAGCCATATGCAAGCCAAGGAGAGATGCCCTGAACAGACCTTCACAGCCCTCAGAAGGAAACAATCTTGCTGATACCTTGATCTCTGATTTCTAGCCTCTACAAGTGTGAAACAATAAACTTCTGTTGTTTAAGCTGTTCAGTCTATTTTGTTACAGTAGCCCACACAAACTAATACACCATACATAGTTTTGAGATAGTCCCATGTGGCCTTGTCACTGAACTCTTAAGAGTTTTATTTTATAGCTTGATTTCGTTGCATGGTGGTGTTGCAGTGAGTTGTGTTATTATTTAAACTGTGTGGGCTCATTTCTGTGACAAGCTATAAGGCCAGAAGCCACGTATTCATATACTCCCTCATAGACCCACCTGCTGCAGCATCTCTGATCATCATCATAATGTCAGTGTTCAGCAGAATTTGAAGAATGAAAGATGGATTTGCAAGAGACTATTTTTAACGTGTGCTGCCTTGCTATATTAAATATAAATCACAGCCTTCTTTAATTAATAGGTGTAGAGACCCACTTTTTACAAGTCAATATGTGGCACGAAAAATGCACAGATACATATAGGTCAATGGAATAGAACATTTAAATCAGGACTGTGTGGGGAAAGTCCAGCACAGTACCTTCCTCCAAAAAAACAAAACAAAACAAAACAAAAACAACAAAACAGGAATTGCAACATATCAGGTTTTATATGTTTACAAAGTTATCAAGCTGAAATTTTTTAAATGGGCTAATGTTTGAACTCAGGAGACGAGAGCGACGTTGCGGGCCTAGGAAGTTCATTTTAAGAGCTTCTGAGCATGGAATGACCAGGATAGGAAGCAGCATGGCCTGGGAACAATGGAGAGAATTTATGAGAAGTTGTAAGGAAAAAAGACGGAAGAAGAAAATAAGGAACTGCTACCTAGAACCTGAGGGTTCTGAACACCAAAAAGTATCTATGTAAAGTGACTCACAGGAGGGACTATTAGAATGAAGGATGAGGCAGGACTGGATGAGGCAGGACTGGATGACCGGGATTGTTGGAGAAATTTTTGGAATTGATTTCTGTTACGGAAAAGGAAGAAAAGTTCACACACAGTTCCAGACAATGGTTCAAGGGTATCACTTGTTAGAATGTAGTGGGGACAGGATTTCAGGGAGTTTAGTTCATCCTGAACTCAAAAGTAAGACACAGGAATCCACACAAAATTGGCCTTTCTTCATTACCCCAGGAGAAGACAGAACCATCAGTCAGGATGCAGACAGCTGCCAATGAAGTTCTACATGGGTCTGGGAAAGGGATTGCTTAATAGACTTGCAGAGAATACAATAGCATGTCTTCTAGAAATGGAGTCAAAACTAGAGGCATGTTCTATTTCTCACAGAGAAAGGTAAAAGATGCTATCTCAAGGAACTTTACTTCCATTCATGTCAGTGATACCTACAGAAAGAATTCTTCGACATTCAATCACCAATTCAGGACAATTAAAATCTCAAGATAAAATCTGAGTTTGAATCATTAGTTTATATCTTGAACACAACACACTTAGGGGCAAGATTCATAATTAACAACAGAATATGTAAATCCATAATTTTAATAACCTCTTAATCGCTTCTAAGTTTTTGGCTGACATTCTGTTGATCTGATTAGACTGTCATTATTTTCTTTAGAAACATGGCTGCACTGATGTCAGGAATGTTGGCTTGACCAAGTTCTTATTGTTTGACTAGGTTTGCATTATTATAATTGCCTTCAATCTAAGGTTTCTTTGCAAGAATATTTTTCGGACTCTTGGCAGTTGTGTGACAGCAAAGTGGTGTTTAAGCCGTATATTGCAATTTGCAATTCCAACTCAATAACTCCCTGATAACTGTGACATGTCATGCTAGGCTGAAATGTAACACATGAGGGTGACACTGCTGATAGCTTATTGATGGCCATCTGATGTTTGAACTGAATACTGGGCCCCAAAGCCAATCGGTACATTAAACATCAGTACAGCTGCTGTGGTATGAATTGAGGATAATACATGTCACTATCCAGAACCGGGATATCTCGCAGTTCATATTCAATACATCCCTATTATCATCATTATCCTGGAGCTCTCTGTGCTATTAAGAGTCCCCAAAATGACCCCCTGCCATGTGGGTTTTAAAGCATAGAATTAACTTCCCAGTAATGCTTGGGGCTGCCATGAGGAATTCAGTCTCAAGCCTAGTCCCCAGGAATGGACTTGAAGCTTTTAAAGGCAGTCAAGACCTTAGGACTGGTTCCTTCATAGTCACCTCTCAGCTGGTGCAACCTGGTGCTCTCTCTCTCTCTGTGTGTATAGAGATATAGATATAGATATACATACACACACATATATTTGTATATGTATATACACATATATCTGTATATATGTGTGTGTATATATATGCGTGTATATATATATGTGTGTGTGGGTGTGTTCATATTGACAACTGCTTTATTACAATATCAAAGGCGCCCATGTCAAGAAGCCAACAAAAAGTGGTCCAGTTATGAGGAAGTCCAACTACCTTTGTTCTATGAAGCAAAGAAAAGCTACATAAGAAAGGCAGAGGAAATGTAATACAAATCCCTTATGGGCTAACTTGACAAACACCAGTAGGTGTGCAAAGTAAGCTGCACGTTTACTTCTATCCATAAGAAAGGCACAGCAAAGAAGCGTTTCACCTGAAATCTGTAGATACTAAGTCAGTGTAATGAGAATTTCCTCATTCTGATTTGTGAATATAACTTCTTGCTTGCAAGCTTTAAGAGACTAATTCGAATAAGTGTTCACTGTAAGGGATTCAGATGAATCCTTTAACTGTTAGAGCTGTTAGTGTTGGTTTCTTAAATAACATCACTCTGGCCAACAGTTACTGCCCACAATTAAGTATTGTAACTTAGCACAGTCAAGCAGTCACTGTTAATGAAGGGGTAAAGAATCCATCATTGCAACATAAACTACAAATGGTTTTAAGCTGGGGTAGTGAGTGAAAGGGGCAGGGATCATCTGATGTAGAAAGAAAGGAAAGAGAATTGAGAATTAAGATAAATCACTTTCTGATTAGCATGGTGCTCTCCAGTTCCAGAGGCAACATGCCAAGAATGTATCATATAAATGCCACTAATTAAAAACAAAATAATTTACTAGAAAATGTTGGCAGATAAACTAATTTTTAATTTTTAACACATGAATTATTTTGTACTTTATTCCAAGTTATAATACTTTGCATCTGGAATTAAGCTTAAGGTCTTAACTGCAAAGCCCCTATTTAATACTTCTCATTGTTATAACAGCTACTTCTTTATGCACTGAATAGACATTTTATAAAAGAAGAACTGACTGCTTATAATAGTAGGGAAAAATTATGAGTATATATGGTGGTTCTAAATTCCCTAGGGCAAAAAAGCTAAAAGATACTATATTCTTTCTCCACTCGTTGGTCCTGTGTACAGCATTTCAAATATTTCAAAGTTTCTCATGCAATAGGACACACAGGGTTAAGATTCTAATGAGTACTGACATGACATCAGCTCACCCTATGAACTACTCATCGTAATAAAATTCATTGTTTGTTCCAACCTTAAAGAATGGTATTTTCAAAAGCTCTGCTTTTGTTAGCATCCACCTTTACTAGGTATTAACATTTTAGGAGAAGTCAAATTAACAACTTGACTCAAGCATTAAAAATTGGAGGAATATTTTTAAGGGGTCATAAATTTGTAATAACAACATAAATCTACCTGCTTACATCACCTTAGCTCAGTCGGAAAAAAAAAAGGCATCTCCCCAATGGCTCGTCCAAATAATGAGTTATGGTGATAATTAAAGTAGCATATTTAGGGTAATATAAAATATTCACGTTTCACAGGGTAAGGTGGAGATTCCTAAGACGACAGGACTTAAGGGATATGTGCAGTCACAGAGCTTGAATACTCAATTAGCATGTGTTAAGGAGGCCAGGCTCACTAGACGTTATAGTCATTGCTGAGTTTCAGGCACAGAACAGAGACTGCCAATGCTCATCAAACACCTGCCTCTTCCTGCAGTCAGGTTGGTGCAATGGGACTAAGCGGTCAGTCAGATGTGAGTGACTAGATGTCGGTCACACAAGGGCAGGCCATAAAAAAAAAATCTTATGTGATCCTCTCCCACGTGGTGACCTTGGAGGCCCCAAGTCCCAGGAGGGATATCTACAAGACGGAGGAAGACCTTGACTCATATGGAGCTTGAATGTGAGCGAACGGAACTTTTTATTGGATTAAGCCAATGAGACTTTGAGATTTGCCCCAGATCACACCTAACAAGGCATATCTCAACAGATCTGGTGAACCGCCTGGGTCAACACAGCAGAAGTTTATTTGCAGCTTCAAATAACCTCTGGATAAGGAATCAAGGACCACAATGACAATCTGCCATTGTTCCCCAGCAGGGAGGGACCGTCCCGACTGTAGTGAGGCATCTGCTTTGCAGATTTCTACTCCAATCCAGCTCCTAAGGCACAAGCCTAGTGTGTTGCAGGAGAGAAGCGGGGAGAAGAGATGTGCCAACTACTCTTGATTTGGCCCTGCAGACCTCATGTCTGTCTTTCTCCACTTTGTTCTCAATCACAGGAGCTGCCCTTCCCTCTGGCTTCTGGTTGAATGGGGTCAATGGAGAAGATTTTAGACGGTCACAGGGAGGAAGTGGAATGAAGTCAGGGTAGCTGCTCCACTTGCTTCTTCCCTTTCTGGACATGAACTTGGCAGTGGCTACATTCCCCTACACACCGCTCATCCCCTCTTTCACAGCTACAGCCTCCAGGAACTCTGTGCCTGCCCCTCCCAGGTGCTAGTGCAGACCCTGGAGCCTGCCATCTCTTGCGGCTGCTTCTAACCCTACTCATACCACCCACAAAACCTGCTGCAGGCTCCATCTGCTTCCTAACAGGGCTGATGCAGGCTACCTGTATTTTTATTGAAATTTCACAACATAAGGTAGCACTATTTATCAGGTGAAGCACCACCAGACAAGAAAAGGCAGATGTCCTCCCTACCCTGACTCAAGACTCAGTGCAGCTTGGCTATCTGAAGGCTCCTAGACACACACTGGCACTTGTGAGTGACTGAATAACACTCATATCTCTGGAGGTAAAAGGACCCAGCAGGGATCACGTTTGTCTGCAAGCCGTTCGAATGCAGGCACACAAGTGTGGCTGAGTACTTCTACACAGCTTTGCAAATGGCCGAGGAGCTATCAACTGCCAAGGCATGCCCAAAGCCACTGAGATAACCCCAGAAATAGATGGGAAAGGGTTTAAAGTTGATCAGGGTCCCACTAAAAGAAGGAGGGGCAAGAACCAGGGAAATAGAATTTAACGTTCTTCATTACCACTCATGTGATTCTAAGCTCGTGTGACCTGAGAAATAATCCTTTTTAGAAGAAGCTGGTATGGGAAAAATCACTGAACACAGAAGGTGTCTTAACAAAAGAAATAACCTCTTTGGAGTGGATTTTAGTTCACTGTTCATATGCCAAACTTGCGTGTTTGTGTGTGTGTATGCATGTGTGTGTGAAAACATCATTTCAAATGTGTCATTCAAAGTCCATAATAAAATGTACTCAATATTCAAAAATTTAGAAGAAAAATGTGAGCAAGCTTGGCCATCTGTTCATGCCAGTAATTCATAAACCATCAATTGCAGATGGATATTTAAGCCTTAGACATTTACTTATTCTGCCCTGTTGTACTTATTTCCATGTTCAAAGCTGTCTTTTATTTTGTACGTATGGCCACACCCTTTTCAACATTTACATTTTTACGCAAAGAAGTACCACTAACCCTTCATTAGTGAGGGTTGATCAGAAGACAAGCTTACTGCCTGAGTGGCTCTAATTTTAACAGCATCGTTCAGTTCTTCTACATGGCAATCAGAACTTATGCGTCGTTCACCATAGTTCATGCCATTGGCATGAAACTGACATAAGCTGGCACTCTGCTGTATACCTTAGCACAATATTGCTTTCATCTCTGGAGTCGGGTGTCTTACAAATTTAACAGTGTAAGTTGGGACTGTCCAAAGATATTTACAGGTATGTAAGATTGTAGGATGGCTAGAAATGTTTTCTGTTGTCTTCTCATGATTATCAGTGTTTGTTTGGTTATATTGGCATTGCTCAGGAAAGCTTTTTCCAGAATAAAGCGTGTCTTTCATTTCTTTCTATCAAGCAGTATATTAAAATAAACCACTTTTAAAATCATCATTACAATGGGAACGAATTCTTTATTGTTAAGTCAATTGTTTTATATTGAACTAGCTATGCCAAATTTAATTTAACTTAAAGATGTTCACGTAAAAATATTTATTTTAGAGTTATTTTATATTCCCATTATGCCTTAAGTAAATTATATTCCAAACAACTTGTTGGTTCAGCAATACTTTATTTCTACATTGAGTTTTAGCAACTCTAAAAAGGCTTTGTAAAAATTAACTGTAGAATGGAATAAGATATTTGCAATGCCCTTCTCGAGTCTGTTTTCAGGTATTTCAATAAGACATAATGATTTCCAATTGGAATTTATTCCAATAAGTTACAAAATTCTTTTGTTTGAAACCATTTTATGACATCTGGACCAATTACTTTTATCTTCAGTGGCACTAGAGATATGTTACCAGAGCGGGGAAAGCCTATCAATGAGATCAGGGTCAAAAAACAGAAATAAAAAATTTTAAAAAGAGGAAGGAGTCAAATTTATGCTATGAAATCTGAAATGGATAAAGTTACCATCTCTTCCATTTTAAACATTTCAAGATAACATTTTCAAGAAAAACAATAGAGGCAAATTATTTTAACAATTACAGAGAAATGAGAGAGAATTATTTATTGCCCACTAACTTTCTGTCTAACTTCATTGGGTAAATACAGGTAAAATCTCATTTTAACAAATTTAATAATTATGTCCAGATTCATTTTGGAAATCTGGTCCACTTCTCAGCTAACAATTCATAGTAACTCTTGTGCTGGTTAAAAGACCATAAATTCCAGGTACATACACACACACACACACACAACAGATGTGTTCATCTTTTTTGTTAAACTTTACTCTGTCTTACTAGCTAATACAGATTATGAGCACTTCAATAAGATTCAGATCCTGAACTTGAACACATTTGCTGTGCTAAATAATTAGGAAATTGTGATTTAAAATGTGCTGGTGATATGTGGGCATTATGAATATAGTTTTGTTGTTTTGTACACTTCTGTAAAGATTCTGGCTGGGCAGTTACAGAATATAATTACTGCAGGGTGCTACTGAATAGAGAGGATAAACTGTTCTTGGAAAAGAAAACTTCTGGTTCTGGTAAAAATTCTCTTGATGATGGCTTACATGAAAGGAGCAGACATAAAAGGACAACTGAAAATAGCAATTTTATCGGTGTAAACAATCCAGAAGTGTCATTGAATGGAGTCAAAAATGCTCACGGTACACTTCTGGTTTGTATTGTCGTTTTGGAGGTAGAAGACAAATGCCATCACAGGTTAATCTTAGCACTATTGCCAGAGATTTAAACCATGAACTGACGGTCTAAGCCCAAATATGTTTATGTCATTTTTACTAGGCATCACGTTTTCCAATCTCATTGAAATTAGTTCACCTTCTAACTCTCTTTCCATCTGACACAAATTATTTTAATGCATATGCCTGAAGGCTCCTGTTAATTTACCAGGCAAATATGATCTGATATCTTCTTCACTTTAATTTGGTAAGATAATGTTGAATATTTACACGTGCCTTTAAATATACATGTGAAAGCCAGCAGTACCTTGAATATTTCAATCAGTAGAGGATAGCCTGAATAATAGATACAAGGGAAAGGTAAATTAACACAAATCAACATGTAATATTAAGGAAAGTGCTATAACAGTTCAAAGTAATTCCTTAAACAAGTTCAAAATTCTGATTCTGATGGCAATGACTCCTAATTAATGTTTAAGGAAGAAAGCAAATAACCATCATGAAGAAGTAACATGCAGCAATGCAGTTTGGTTCAGTAAGCAGTCACATAATCCCCTTTGAATTACCTTACATGGAGAAATGGGAGTAGAAAACAATTACCTAATAAACTAGTTTGTAATTTTCTAGACAACAAGAAATCAGTTACGGAAATCTATTCAATCCATTTGAACTAGAATAAATATACAAATGTGTAATTATACTAAAAGAAGGGTGAAAAACATGTGGACCCTGGTACTAGAAAGGAAAGAAAAAATACAATCTAAAACAAAATGTAACATTATCAGCAAAGCATTGAGAAGAACTGGTTGGGGGTGGGGGTGGTGAAGAAAAAGGCAGAGGTTTTAGGAGACCCGGGTGTGAGGTCTGTCTTTCAGTGACCCACTCTGGAATCACGAACGAGTCGCTCAACCCCTCTGGGGCTCTGTTTCCTTTGATATAATGACGAAGTTGAACTTGGTGGTCTCCCAGATCCATTTCAGCTCAAACATTCTGGGAACATTCCCATTTCATGATGGACAGCTTAAATGGAAAGATCACTACTTTGTGCTTAAGAACTGGACTATATGTCCTTCTGTTTTTCTAAATACCTACCCAGTTCTAACTTTTGCTGGTGTCTGATGTCAGATATTAAGTAGTGGTGATGTGGCATCATTTAAAGGGAAACACAGTAGTTAAGTAGCAGGTGCTCTGTGGTGTGGTAAGGTGAAGTTCACCAACATAGAAAGAACGAAAAAGGAAAGCAGTGAACAAGCCACTGACTGCAATCCATGAGTGTTGTTCAGAGACTGGCTATGGGGGATTCATTTCATCCCTGATCCAGAGTCCCGTGGCAATGGCTCAGAGCATCTACTAATTGTGACTGTGGAGACTGTCCAGATGGTGCAGGTGGATGCAGGATGTGTACAAGCCTACAAACAGGTTTACTACCATATTCAGAGCCAAGTACCAAATTAGTTATTCTCCAGGTGTTTAAATGGCCTAAGAGCAACAATAAGAGGAAATAAGTATACAGCTGAGAAGGAGAAGGGACACGGTGTGATGAGGGGACAGCTGGCTACGTTCCTTTTTTTTTTTTTTTTTTTTTTTTTGAGGCAGAGTCTTCACTCTGTCGCCCAGGCTGGAGTGCAGTGGCACCATCTCGGCTCACTGCAAGCTCCGCCTCCCGGGTTCGCGCCATTCTCCTGCCTCAGCCTCCGGAGTAGCTGGGACTACAGGCGCCCGCCACCGCGCCCGGCTAATTTTTTGTATTTTAGTAGAGACGGGGTTTCACCGTGTTAGCCAGGATGGTCTCGATCTACTGACCTCGTGATCCACCCGCCTCGGCCTCCCAAAGTGCAGGGATTACAGGCGTGAGCCACCGCGCCCGGCCTATGTTCCTTTTCATGTGATCTCATCAACCTTCAGGACAGCCAGGTGAGTCCCGACAGTCCAACTTAGTACCTGTGTCAGGGTTCCATCCTTTTTGGTCTAGAAGTTTTCACTTCACTTTTGTCTTTAGCTTCTTCCTCCTTAACATGGACCTCATGACCTTTCTACAGTGTCTGACTTGGTACAGTCAATGATGCACAGTTTGTACATGGAACTCTACTTGTTGAAGAAATGTTTTTTAAAAAGCAAACTACTAGGATAGTGCAAAAACATTTGACTGACAAGCAAACAAGGGGTTGTATTTGGACATGGATGATTTACATACAAAGTGCTGGGGGAAGAAAATAGGGTGAAGTGTTGGCCTGGACACCAAGAATTAAGAGAGCTAATGTTTTATCAAAGAAAACACAAGGACATTTTGGAAAACTTCTTAGAAATATAAGAAAGTATGAAGGAAGCTATGCTTTACAAGAAACAAGAACAGAAAATAACAAGGAGAGAAAACTCTTCAGATGAAAAGTTAGCAGGAACAGAGGAAAACACAATTGGCTGCAATAGAAATAAAGATAAATAATTGCAAGAAAATACGAAAACATAATAGGCAAATCAAAATTCACACTGCAGTAAGCAACTGACATAACATGAACAATAGGAATAGATGCAAAAAATAAAGATGTAGTGAAGGAAATCTTCATGTACTTAATCAAAGAGTAAAATTAATTTTTAAAAAGTTTATTTGACATATCCTAGAAAAAATAATCAAAAGGATGAAGAGATATCCTAAAATGATTTTTTTAAGTTGCCTACTATGGAAGATTGAAAAAAGACTGGCCCCAATTATTCATTCTTCCTTGCATCCATGCCCTTTGTAACATATAAAATTTGCAGTTCCTCCCACTGAGAAGTAGAGTTTATTTCCCCATCCCTGGAATTTGGTCTTCATCTCTGATTTGTTTTTCCCCAAAGAATGTGTCAGAAGTAGTTATGCACAAGTTCTAAAACTTTCTTGAAACCCCATCATTTGAACAAGCTAAGCTTACTTGCTGAAGGAGAGAGAGCCCAGCTGCCCTAGTCTAGGCCATCAGAGATCAGTGAGCCTGCCAATACCTAAAATGCAAGAGATCTCAGCTAAGATCAGCAGAAACATCTCTTTACCCCACATCTGACCACAGAGGCATGAGAGAATCCAACAAGACCAAAAGACCACATAGATCCATAAGAACTGACAAATAATAACAAAGAATTATTGTTGTAAGCCACTGAGTTTTGGATCTTTTCTTACACAGCACTAGCTAACTAATTTACCTAAATAGAAACAAAAAATGTTATATGCACATGCTCATGCATAAACACACATACAGATGCACACATACAAACACATTTGCAAAAATATGAAAAAACTTTAAATATTTAAAACCGAGTGTCCAATCTTTTGGCTTCCCTGAGCGACAATGGAAGAAGAATTGTCTTGGACCACACATTAAATACACTAACAGTAATGACAGCTGATGAGCTTAAAAAAATCTCATAGAATGTTTTAAGAAAGTTTATATATTTGTTTTGGGCTATATTCAAAGCTGTGCTGGGCCGCATGTGGCCTGCAGGCCATGGGTTGTACAAGGTTAATTTAAAACGTCCTTAAGGGAAATAATCAAAACTCTAATACCCACAAAGAAAATTAGCCAAAGGACCTGTTCAGAAAATTTTCAGAAGAAATACAAATGACTCATAAACATCATAAACTAGTCAACTCTACTGATAAAAAGAAACAATCATTAAAGCAATGGAGTGCCATTGTTCCTATATTAAATTGAAACAAATTTAAAAACTCATGAGGCTCAATGTTGAGACTGACATGGAAAGGCAGTCACCCATAATACTGGTGGGAATGTAAAATGGCACAGGCGCTCTCATAAGCCATCTCCTATTATATATGGCTATGGTTGTGGCCCTCAAAAGCATGTGCTGGAAATGTAGTACAACCGTGTGGGGTGTGGGGCCTAATGGGGAATGGATTATTGCCAATTATAAAGGGCTTGAGGCTGCAAGTCTGATCTCTCATTGCCTGCTCTTTGCATGCTGCCATGCAATGACACAGCAAGAAAGGCCCTGCCAGATCAGCTCCTCAATCTTGAAATTCCCAGCCTCGAGAACCATGAGCCAATAACTTTCTGATCTTTATAAATTACCCAGTTTGTAGTATTCTGTTATAGAGGCACAAAATGTGTATTATATAGTATATTATAATATATATATTATATACACAAAATGTGTATTATATATAGCTATATAATGCTTGTATTATATAGCTATACATACAGTATTTTGAAATAAAACAACAAAAGAAATTATCACCAAAAAAATTCTCATGCTCTTTCACCTATTAACCGTACTTGTCAAACCCTATCTTAATGAAATCATTATAAATAAGGACAGAATTTGATACTATGAGAATTTCAACAATAAGAAAATGACTAAATAAATTCTGGTATATCCTTATATTTAAAAATTATGCGGCCATTACAAAGTCCATATGTAAAGAATATTTACCAACATGAGAAAGCATAATACAAAGAGAAAAACTTGATAAAAAATTTTAGGTATATAAAACATGAGTACAATTCAATAAAATTATATATGTGCATATATATTTAAATCTAGAAGGAAACACAAAATCATGCCAACTAGTCTCTATATCTGCAGGATTATGAGTGATTTCTCTCTCTCTCACACACACACACAGACACGCACACACACACACACGCACACACCCACATACATAGTTTTGAGTGAACTTAGAGGTCAGTTCCTGGACAGCTCATTTCAGAATATTTTTCATCAATGACTGCATAATGGCAGAACATATAAGCTCAACAGCTTTGGGCCTGTTACCAAACCAGGAGGCTTTATGAATTCAGATTGACATTATTAAATGCTGAGGTGAACAGAAATAAACAGGATGAGATTCAAAAGGGGCCCCTGCTGGGTCATTTACAGAGGATAAACCAATTACACAAGACAATGTAGAGAATGAGTTGCAGGTGTGTCTGACACAGATCTAGGAGTCAGTGGGCCAAAAGTGGGCATGAATTGGACAGCTGGTGCATAAAATTAAGTACATTATTGAAACCAAAATTTAAGAATTAAAGAATTTAAAAACCCAAAAAACCAAAATTGAAAATTAAACATGAGATTAATTCCCTCCACCCTACTGGCTATCTACAGTCTCTTCTGAATATTGCCTACAGTTCTGGGGTCTACAATTGAAAAAGAAAGGCTCAGAGAAAAACATTATAAACAATAGTATCTATTAAGAAATGAGATCATGTAGTTCAAGAAGAAAACACTGTTGCAAAAATTTTCAAGTGTTGATATAGATGAAAAGCAATCGTTACATAGATGGCAATGCCAGATGGTCGCCAGGTCTACTGAGAAAATACCAAAAAGTATGAGTAAATCATACTACGTAATATATACATAGTTTTATTTGGAACATTTATTTGGAACAGCCACCCTTTTGTTTGGAACACTCTCCTCAATGCAAAGATGTGGAAAAATACATCAAAGACCACAGGAAAGAAAGGAAGGAGGGAAGGGAGTAAGTGAAAGAGATAAAAAAAAAAAAGGAAGGGAGGGAAAGAGAAAGAAATAAAAAGAAGAAGGAAGCACAGAGGGCAAGAAAGAGCAAAACGACATGGGAAGATCTTCAACAGGAACAAAGGCATTCTGAAAAGAGGGAAGGCAGACGAGGGCTTTAATCCTAGCCATCCCTGTCTATTACTATGCCTCAGTTTCTCATCTACAAATTAAGGAAGATAATAAATTAAATATACTCTTAAAAATTAAGGAAGAAAATGATAGTAGTTAGATAAGGAGATTCTATATATGTATAAATGGTGCCCCAGAAAAAGAAAACAGAGCAAATAGGACTAAATAAATAAACACATAAAGTGTACTTCAAGAAAATGTTTCAGTAATAAAAGATTCAAGGGCACACTGGGTACCAGGAAAAAAAGAGCTGATATGTAAAAATAAACATGAAGTAAGTGGACTTCAGTGATAAAGAAAGACCTTGCTGGCATCCAGAAAGGATAGAAAGATAAATCTATCTTGAAGGGAAACACATAAGCAACTGTGGGCTTCTTGGCAGCAACATTCAGTATCAGGATATAACAGAAGGTGTACCAGGTCCACAGGCAAAGAAAGTCAGGACACAAATGAGAAACTATAGCAAAATGACTAGCAGTGATTACAGAATGCATTCAAACAAAAAATGAAAAGTAAAGCAACTGTGAGAACTATGGTTATAGAATAGAAATGGGCTATGCTATGACAAATGTAGAAATGGGGTAACTAACAAAAGCTGGGGGTACACAGGAAGATAAGTGGAGAATGAAGTACATTAATTGACTCATGTTTTATAGCCAATGTAAAACATAAAATTTAAATCTGGTAAAGGAAAAGAAATTTAAGTTTATTAAAAATATAAAAGTAAATAAGCTAGCTAAAAATATATCCTATATTCAACTAAAATTAGAAAGAAAGGATGGAAGGTGGAAATACGTGCAAAAATGCTTATTTCTTTATGGGTCTTAAGAGGTATAAGTAGCATCTAAAGAAACATAACGAACTAAATAGATCTGTGAAGCTCTAATTACAAAAGTTATCGAATCTAAAAGAGTTACAACATTACACGACCTTTCTAAATAACAAGAAAAAATGTAAAATCAAATCTAGACCATGTAATAAAAATTAAGTAATAAAACAAAGAATAACATAAAATATGGTTACAGTATTAAAACTAAACACATCTATTACGTAAATAAGCCCCCATTATGTTCAAAACTCAGAAGAAAAGGTCCCTAGATTGGCTCCCCCAGGGCGAAAAATTGGTACACTGATATGGTTTGGCTGTGTCCCCAACCAAATTTCATCTTGAATTGTAGCTCCCATCGTCCCCATGTGTCATGGCAGGGACCCAGTGGGAGGTAACTGAATCTTAAGGGCAGGTTTTTCCCATGTTGTTCCCATGGTAGTAAGTCTCATGACATCTGATGGTTTTATAAAGGGCAGTTCTCCTGCACATGCTCTCTTGCCTGCTGCCAAGTATAATATGCCTTTGCTCCTCCTTTGCCTTCTGTCATGATTATGCAGGTCCCCTGCCATGTGGAACTGTGAGTCCATTAAACCTCTTTTTCTTTATAAATTACTCAGTCAGGTTGTTCTTCATAGCAGTATTAAAATTGACTAATACAGAAATTGGTACAGGTAAAGTGGGATATTGCTATTAAGATACCCAAAAATGTGGAAGCAACTTTGGAACTGGGTAACAGGCAGAGGTTGAAATGGTTTGGAGGGCTCAGAAGAAGACAGGAAGATGTGGGAAAGTTTGGCACTTTCTAGAGACTTATTGAATTGTTTTGTCCAAAAAGTCCAGGCTGAGGTGGTCTCAGAGGGACATGAGGAACTTATGGGGAACTGGAGCAAAGGTGATTCTTCCTATGCTTTAGCAAAGAGACTGGTGGCATTTTGCCCCTGCCCTAGAGATCTGTGGAACTTTGAACTTGAGAGAGATGATTTAGGGTATCTGGCAGAAGAAATCTCTAAGCAGCAAAGCATTCATGATGTGACTTGGGTGCTCTTAAAAGCTGTCAGTTTTCTTCATTCATGGAGATATGGCTTGGAATTGGAACTTATGTTTAAGAGGGAAGCAGAGCATAAAAATTCAGGAAATTTGCAGCCTGACGATGCAGTAGAAAAGAAAAACCCATTTCTGAGGAGCAATTCAAGCCAGCTGCAGAAATTTACATAAGTAACAAGGAGCCAAATGTTAATCACCAAGACAATGGGGTAAATGTCTCCAGGGCATGTCAGAGATCTCCACAGCAGCCCCTCCCATCACAAGCCAGGAGGCCTAGGATGGAAAAACTGTTACATCAGCCGAGCTCAGGGCCCCCTGCTGTGTGCAGTTTTGGGACTTGGTGCCCTGCATCCCACCCATGGCTAAAAGGGGCCAAGAAACAGCTCAGTCCATTGCTTCAGAGTGTGCAAGCCCCAAGCCTTGGTGGCTTACATGTGGTGTTGTGCCCACAAGTGAACAGAAGTAAAGAATTGAGGTTTGGGAACTTCTCCCTAGATTTCAGAGTAGGTATGGAAATGCCTGGATGTCCAAGCAAAACTTTGTTGCAGGGGTGGAGCCCTCATGAAGAACCTCTGCCAGGGCAATGCAGAAGGGAAATGTGGGGTCAGAGCCCCCACACAGACTCCCCACTGTGGCATCACCTGGTGGAGATGTGAGAAGAGGGTCACCGTCCTCCAGAACCCTGGATGGTAGATCCATTGACAGCTTGCACCACGTGCCTAGAAAAGCTGCAGAAAACGCCAACTTGTGAAAACAGCCAGGATAGGGGCTGTACCCTGTAAAGCCACAGGGGTGGAGCTGCCCAAGGCCATGGGAGCCAACCTCTTGCATCAGTGTAACCTGGATGTGAGACATGGAGTCAAATGAGATCATTTTGGAGCTTTAAGATTTGACTGCCCTGCTGGATTTGGGGCTTCCATGGGGCCTGTAACCTCTTTGTTTTGGCCAGTTTCTCCCATTTGAAACAGGTGTATTTGCCCAATGCCTGTACCCCCATTGTATCTAGGAAGTAACTAACTTGCTTTTGATTTTACAGGCTCATAGGCAGAATGTACTTGCCTTGTCAGAGACGAGACTTTGAACTGTAGACTTTTGAGTTAATGCTGAAATGAGTTAAGACTTTAGCAGGGGGCTGTTGGGAAGGAATGATTGGTTTTGAAACATGAGGACATGAGATTTGGGAAGGGCCACAGGCAGAATGATATGGTTTGGCTATGTCCCCACCCAAATCTTGTCTTAAATTATAGCTTCCATAATCCCCCCATGTTGTGGCAGGGAACTGGTGGAAGGTAATTGAATCATGGGGGTAGATTTTTCCCATGCTATTCTCATGATAGTGAATAAGTCTCATAAGATCTGATGATTTTATAAATGGGAGTTCCCCTGCTCAAGCTCTTTCTTGCTGGCCACCATGTAAGATGTGACTTTGCTCTTCATTTGTCTTCAGCCATGATTGTGAGACCTCCTCAGTCATGTGAAACTGTGAGTCCATTAAACCTCTTTTTCTTTATAAATTTCTTGGTATTTCTTTGTAGCACTATTAAAATGGACTAATACATATGCTATATGTAAGAAACATCTAAAATAATGTGACTCAGAAAAATTGAAAATAAGAGCCTGGGCAAAAACATACCAGACCAGTACCAACAAAAAAATCAAGAATCTTAATATTATTATCAGGCACATTAAATTCAAAGCAAATACCATCCAATTATAAAAAGCTACTTTAAAATTGTAGAGAGTATAATTCACAATGAACATCTAACAACTATAAATATGGTATTGACATTTACATAACAAAACCTATCTGAACTACAAAAGTATAAAAAAATACAGTAATGTTGAAATTAATCTCTTTCCTGACAAAGAATGATCAAGTGAGTAAGAAATAAGAATAAAATTACCAAGCCATTCTAACTGACATATAAATGGAATTCCATGTCTTAAAATAGGGAATGTAACTTCTCTACAAATTTTTATGGAATGTTTTCACTATCAATCAAAAAAGCCTCAATAAATTACAAAAGTAGAAATTAAATAGACAATAATTTCTGTTCACAATGTAACAAAAATCTATAACAAATCACAAAACCAAAAGACCCTGCCATCTGTAAAATTTTAGTTTCCCAAAATAAACACTGTGTCAAAAATGAAATCAAAACCAAAAATGCAGTATTTGCAGAAAATAGTGAAAATAGAATGTCCTCCATTGGAGTCTCTGTATACAGCCATAATGGGCTGAGAGGAAAATTCACAGCCTAAACTACTTATACTATTAAATAAGAAAAAATGCATATTTTTTTAGAAACTAAACATTCAATTCAAGAAAGGTAAGGCCAATAAATGAGATAAACCCTTAAATGACCAAAATAAAGAAAAAAATGTAAAAGTCAGAATATAGAAATAACCACAGATTATTCACAGACTATAAAAATCATAAAAGTTCCTTGGCTTAAAAATATTATAATAAATGTAAAAACCTGAATGATGGATAATTGTATATATAGCTAATTACCACAAATGAAACATAATCAGTTGTCAAAGAATACCCCTCCCAAAATGCACCAGACAAAATCAACTTCACACAAGTGAATTCTATGAATTCTTAAAGAAACAGCTCATTCCAGTGCTATTTACAATACATATAGAAAAGGAAGGAATGGTTTTGAACCTTTCTACAAAATCAATATAACCTCTACACCAGCCCCCTACAAAGACAGCACATGCACACAAGGAAACCACAAACTTCCCTTAGGTTCTCAACACAAAAAATCTTAAACTAAATCTATGCAAAACAATTGTGTAACACTGTTCAACATTTTAAAATATGCCCATATAATTCTTCATATTAGTAAGTACAAAGAGAGAAATATTTTCTCCATTAATGCTGGGAAGGAATTTGACAAAATTTATTAAAATGTAAAGTTTATACATTCTTGATTTTTCAGACTTCTTAATAAAATAGAAAAACATGGAGACATCACTAATATCATAATACTAACATTTATATAGTGCTTCTTATGTTCCTGGCATCCTAAGTGGATGTGTGCCTATTCAAAAATTGTTATTTCTTTTTTCCTAAAGTAATGCTGAGGTCAAGCAATGGCAGTGGAACTGTAGAGGGTGTGGAGGCTGGGCCAGAGCTGTGGGACTCCGGATTTATTCTGCGAGTTGGAGAATTGTCTAGTCATCAGACCAACAGAGGAGCAAACCTCTAACAGCACATCCCTGCTTCTTTCCACCCTCTTGACAGAAGGCATTGGAGAGGGTTTATCTAATGACTGACGTCTGATGCATAAGGTGCAGGCACACTCACTTAGGGTGCGAATATTTACTGAGTGTCTCTCTGGGGCCATACACTACTCTAGGTGCTGGATATACACCAGTAGAGAGAAGCTGACCTCATCTGTCTTACTTTCTGGTCTTAAATCTAAAGGCAAGAGGCATTTAGCATCACAAATCCTCTTCAGCAGTCAACACTCCCAAAGTTTCAGGCACTGAATAAAAACAAAACTGTGGCCCTTTCCCAAGGAGTGCACAGTGTCCACAAGGATGTGAAAGCCATCTGGAAACCGATAAACTGCAAAAAGCTCAGCCATCGTCTGTTGGCAAAATAAAAGAAGGATGTCCTTGGAAACTCATCAAATAAAAATGTGAGAGAAACACAGCCATTAGAAGCTAAACAGCTTGGGACACCCTTGTCTACACAGCATGATCACTGTAATATTTTGAAGAAAATTGGTGTTTTTAAAATCCAATAAAATCTACCTTCCATTCACCTTGAAAATGTGAATTGAAACTCAAGAGCAAAAAAAACAAAACAAAACAAAACCATGAGAACACTATATGCTCACCCTGAGTCTCCAAAACGTCTATTTTGTGCAAAGCACTTTCCAGTATCTAACCAAGTACATCACATTCATTGCCTCATGGCATGAGGACCCCCTCAAGGCCTTTAATCAGGACATTGCTGGATTGGTGGGGGGATTTCCTTCCCATTTTTCTGGAAAATCACTTTTCAAACAAAGATTTTAAAGGGCAGAACAGAGCCAACCCATGGTTTCCACATGAGTCTCTGCCAAAAATGTAGAAGACAGCCTTGTGATCATTTTTAAGAGGAAAACTAGCAGATTCTATCTTAGTCACATGGAGTATCAACTCAGGCCAAAATGACAAAACACTTGAAGTGTTGGCTTCACTATTTCCAAAACCGAAATAGTTATCAACAAGTGGTTAAAATTGGGGGAAGATTGCACTGTATCATGTTTTAGAGGCAAGTCATTTCCAAGTTAAGATTTTAAGAGGCATAAGCATCCAAGAACTCATAATCATGATATAGTTTTCTCTTCTACCTAGGACCTATGTCCTCACCTCCTCCACTCACGTTCATCTTTATTGTAAAAATAGCAACACTGGAAGTAATGGCACCCTAGGACCATGGAGGCAGATTTCAAAAATCCTTCTTCCCAGACCAATAGTGTCTTAAGCCAAGTATACAGCTCATAGGGTAAACACATAACAACGTATATTCTAGAGCACTACCATGCAGGCTGGTTCTGCCCTAAGGAATCAAACTGCCTGCATGTTCTGGATGCAGGTTTCGAAGGAGTATAGTGAGCTGTGCTGTCTGGTAAACCAGGGGATGCCCACAGTTCTGGCTTCCACTACCCTGGCCTCCCTCTTTTTTGTTAGTTCCACTTAAAGGGAAAGCCCTGTGTACACTTTTAATATTTTACTTTTTTTTTTTTTTTTTTTTTTTTTTTTTTTTTTTTGAGATGGAGTTTCACTTTTGTTGCCCAGGCTAGAGTACAATGGCATGATCTCAGCTCACCGCAACCTCTGCCTCCCAGGTTCAAGCGATTCTCCTGCCTCAGCCTCTCGAGTAGCTGAGATCACAGACCTGCGTGCCACCATGCCTGGCTAATTTTTTTTTTTTTTTTAATTTTTAGTAGAGACAGGGTTTCTCCATGTTAGTCATGCTGGTCTCGAACTCCCAACCTCAGGTGATCCACCTGCCTCAGTCTCCCAAAGTGTTGGGATTACAGGCGTGAGCCACTGTGCCCACCCATATTTTACTTTTTAGTGGATAAAAGCAAATAGTATCAGACCTTAAACGGGGCAGAATACCCTAGGTCCATTTCTCCTCCCCTCTCCTTTTTCTGTTCCTTCATTTCCTTACTGGCCCTTGGCTATTTATTCTATTTGAAGCCCTTGTACGTGACCCCTTTGCTCTGACTCTAGTTCTGACTCCTAAAATAGCCTCGTATAGAGTCAGAGACCCACACAGATATGTTGGAGTCAGGGAGGCAGAGTCTTGTGGGAAAGGACGGTTGACAGGCAGCCAAATCTTGACCTGGCCTCATTTCCTATTTGCCAGTCATTCTTGGTTCCTCTAACAGTGCTAGGCCTGGCCCGTTGGGCTAAGACAATTCAGCTGCCCTGGCCCACTCTGGCTGGCCTGTTCCTCCTCACTGTGTCCCAGGAGCTGGTTCACCAGGCCACTGGATGTCGATATTCTCCCCATCCAACAGGAACTCCTTTCAACCTATTTCTTTTGAGTTCCATTAGCGTAAGAGCTAATCTGATACACTATTCAGCTGGAATGTGCCCTTGGAGGAGACCTGTCCTAAGCAAGGGCTAGGCCCTGGCCTGCATTCCAACGAACAAAGGCATTTTTTCCTCAACTCTGATTCCATCTTTCTGCCCAAACTAGAGAGACTAATTGAAAAATTATGCAAGGTCAAAGAGCAAAAGGCAGATATTTGAAAAATTTTTGTCTGGGTCCTGGGGAGTGTGGCATGGAGCAGTGGTACAGCCAGAATCCTGGCCTGGGCTTGGGTGACACCCCCAGAGAGAGACTCTGCTTGGACAGCCCTGTAGAAAAACCTCTTCCAAATACTGGCAGGACTTCAGAAGTAGTTTCATTTAAGTGGATTATGCTTAAGAGTCTAAAGCCTGTAGTCAGTAGATCCCACAGGTCCAGCAGTCGCTAGCAGTGATGATGCTCACTCCATCTGTGTTAAAATCAACTGAATTTCATTGAAGCCAGCTGAATTTCTTAGTTTTTAATCTCTGATCAAGTAATCCAGAATAAACTGCTTACCCTTCCTAACCCTTAATGGACCCATCTTTGAAATAGGACTAATAATAAAACTAACAGCACAGCTTTTTGAAATAAGGAGTTATTGAGTTAACACATATGAAAGCACTTTATAAACAGAAAAACAGTAAGAAAATCTTTATGATTATTTCTCAAACTCAGAATGAATGCTGTGAAGCATTAGAAAACATAAAAGTCAAGAATATGTCCTTGAATAGCCTATAAATATTAATTAAGATAACTGTTAGTACCCTTGAAAATGGACTTTCTAACAAATTGCTCCTTGATGCCCAGACCATGTACACTCTCCCAGAGTGTTATTCATCGCAATGTTCAGCCATCAGCAGGTCCTCCCTGCCCTCCTCTCTTTCTAACAGCATCGCTCTGCAGAACTTCTTTTCTTCCTTTTCTTTAATCTCTAGGAATAACCATTCAACATGTACTCATTGATGCTGTCTCCTATCCCATCATCCTCCCTCTTCATCAGCTGGTTTGATGGATCTGCGAGTTTTAACTTTTCATTAAGGTGTGCATTCTGATTCTTACTCAAGGAATGAAATCTGTGTATAAAACACACAGAGGAATGTATAGATATGAGTCACATGGCTCCGCACTCAGTGAAATTATGCCAAAATGTATTAGCCAAATGAGGAAGTCATAGTGCCAAGGTAAGTATATCACTTCACAGTGCAAACACTGTGATTAAAAAATAACTTTCAGTTCATTATCTGAATTTTTAGGCTGTTAAGCAAACATTTAAATTAAGTAGAAACACAGGGATAGCTAACTCGATTTTTCAGTCTTAATCTGGGTTTTAAATGCCATGTGCATGCCATAGAACACCAGCAAAATGAAAAGTGACAGATGATAGAAATGAGAAAAAGAGGTTGTAGGTGGAGCTTGTGGGAAAATCATTAGACAAAATCTTCTCATTAGGATTAGGATAACGGATAGAATTGGGGCTCGCTTAGATATTACAGGTTAGTAGAACAGAGCTGAATACATTCATTTTGAAAGTCAAAGATCCTCCACCCTTTGGGTGTGGGCTGCACTTACTGTATAATTTCAAAAAGCAGATTATGGAAAGAGGTGGGAGGGAAGGAATAATTTTACAGTGGAGAAATCTGCCAAACACTACCTCGGCCAAGATGCTATGGTTTGAATGTGTCAAACCATAAACCAAAATTCATGTGTTAGAAACTGAATTCCCAACACAGCAGGGTCGGTAGGCGCGGCCTGGTGAAAGGAAGAGTGCTCATGAACTGGTTAATACTGCTACAGAATGGGCATTCAGGAGGGGAGTTGCTCTCTCATTTGTCCTTCTACCATATGGGACCTTTCTCCCCTCTGGAGGACACAACATCCAAGTCACCATTTTAGAATCAGAGAAACTGGGCTCTAACCAGACAGTGCCTTGATCTTGGACTTCCCAGCCTCTAGAACTGTGAGAAATACATTTCTATTGTTTAAACCTCCAGTTTACAGTATTTTATTATAGCAATCCAAGCAGACTAATAACAGCTATCTATGGAAGAAAAAGTCCTTTTAGAATAAGGGACAAAACACATGTACGCTATATAATATGACACATGTGTTGAAAAGACCAGTCTCAATAATGATAGAAGTGGATTCTGGAAACCATAAACAATGTTCCTTTTTTCTCATTCCAGTACAAAATTTTATGAAAAAACAATACAAAAAGATGTGCTACTTTTCACAGAATCGCCATCTCCATATTTCAACATAGATATGACATATGGCCCTCAAATGGGTGTCCTGGTAGTAAACTTCCTTATGTTTCTAGGTAAGATTTATCTACATTTGTACAAAGTAAAGAATTAGATACAACTTCACCTTTTTTATGAACTGAACCTCTGAGAGGGTTTTATGTGAAAGCATTTCAAATCCCTTGTGGCCAATGTAAACACTGCTTCCAACACTCACAAATTCCATAAATGGAGTGTACCATTCAGTGTCATTGATTTAGGGAACACCTTAAACCAAAGCTCATAATAATTTTCAAGAACAGAAGAAAATTTCTTGACTTTGTAAATAATCTAAATAATTGAGACATAATGTCAACCTCTTCAATCACGAGTGGGTGATAATCTTGTGAATCTCCCTGTCCAAATGTCAGGAACCTTTTTGTTTCTATTCTATTAAATTAAAGGAGTAGGCAGTGTCCCTACAACGTCTTGCAGTGGCCTTCTTTATATTATACCAAATCATTCAAACACATGGAAGTCAACACCTGTTATTCATCAGTTAGCGCCCACTAAAACCAAAAATTATCAAAGCAAGGTGCAGTTAAGCAAAGCTTTTCTCCTTTGCTGAAAGCATTCTATTTCTTCTCTTTCCACGGATGGTTTTGGAAAGAGTATTCACGTTGAGGATGATCTCAACTCAAAAGTGTAGAGTTCTCTCTGATTCATCACCACTTGGAGAACAGTAGAAAGACCGTGGGACTCAGCGACCAGGACTCTAGGGCTCACTGACTCCTCCAATTCTATGACCTTGGTAGTTTGGAGTATATGAGGTCTAAGGTACTTGCAGCTCCAAGGACTGAAGACCTGAAAGTAATTCAAAGTTTTGATTTGAAAGGCTGTGAGAAGCCACATAATCTGTTTGGAGTAGGTTGTTTCCAAATTTTTAAGTCTCTGGCACAGTAGTTAAACTGGGAGGACAATCAACAATCTCAATTTAGCTTTCAACAATGACACACTTTGAAGGCAGGCCAGCTAGTGCAGAAGCAGACATACAGGATGTAGCAGCCACATTTCTTAAGAAAGAACAACTCTTGTCTTCTATTATGGTACTTTGTGGGAGATGAGATAGCAAGAGGCATAACCAGAGGTCTTAGATTAGCTATCCTGTGCTAAAAACCTTAAAGAGACTGAGATAGAGACTGAGAGAGAGAGAGAGAAGCATGCTCAACTAACTGCATTTAAGTTTACCAGGATGAAAATACTGGAAGTATTTTGATAGTTCTCAGATAAATTTATCAAAATAAAGGAATATTTCAAAAGACTATCATTTATTTGATATTACAGTAGATGCCATATTTGAGGTGACTGCATTTAGAGGTAGGCACAGCCACAATAGAACAGGTTTTGACTGGTGTATCTGTAGAGAGTTCCAAGAACACCTTGAGAATGAGTGCTTAGTCTCTATGCTCAAACTATACAGCCCTTTATTGAAAAATCACTGCTAAAGCCAGCTGACATTTAGTGCTTTTTCCATGTGTCACTCTGCTAAATGCATTATGTGCATCATTTCATTTAATCTCCCCCAAACCCTATGACGCAGTTACTACTATTATTATCTCCATTTAATAGCTGAAAAAACTGGGACACTGAGAGGTTAAAATACTGGCCCAAGGTTACCAATCAAGTAAATGCAAAGAGACTCGAAACCTGATCTGTGGGCTTATTAAATCATGCCCTCTACTATGAAATCACTTGTAAGAAATAGTAGGTCCTAGTTCTAGACATAGCCTGGGCACTAGCTATCTCTAGGAGCTTGGCTACCTCATCTTCTCTTTGAATAAAGAGACTTGTTCTAGATGATCTTAAATGTGCGACAGAAATCTTAAATTGGGATTTCTCAGATATATTGAATGACCATGAATCTGTCCTCAGTTATTCCACAGGAGTCATTCCTGGACAGTGGGATCTACTGGACCTGTTTATGCAACTAAATACTATATAGCATACATAGCAATCCTAATACACTGCACACTGGTTTGCAGTTATTTGGGTCCATTGCCTATGTACTACTAGAAATTCTTCAAGACAGAAAACATAATTCATCATTGTACTCCTCCACACTGCCTAGCCACTGCCTTACCTATTATATGCATTCAACGAGTGTACTTCCAATGAAATGAATGAAGGAGAGACTGCTGGTTCATGGTTCATACAATTGTATATTCCAGAAAATATCTATGCCACCAAGTAGGCTATGTGACACCAACACATCATGGGGGAATTTCCATAATGCATGTTTTTCTTCGTCTTCTGCCTCACATTTATATTACGCACTTCAGGAAATTAAAAAAAAAATAAGTAGACTGCAATCTATAACTTTCAACAGTATATCCATTTAATAAATGATGAGAGGAGGAGTTAAGTATGCAAACTGCTAGGAAACAGAGGGCTTGAATTTACTTTTTGTTAAAAGAAAACTAGCTGGTAGGATTAAATATAAGAATGAAAGTACCTATAATGGGCAAATCCATATAGACATCATAAATGGAACATCTTTCATAATCCTACTTTTAGATACCCCTTACAAAAGAATGGCTACTTAGAAATTAACCAAATTCAGTGGCTACATGGGATTTTCCTCTTCTCTTTCCTTCTTTCCTCACCGGCCTACAGAGAACCACTAACATTTGGCAATCTTTCCCTGGTACCGACTTCCAAACCTAATCAGTATTGATCCTTGTCCAAAAGCAAGTGCAGAATGGCAGGTTTGGTGATGAAGACAGAGGAAGAGGGAATAAGCATCTGACCCTTTCATTGCCTGTCCCCACCCCACCTATGGATCTTTCTCCAGCCAACTGTTAGCCACCTGTTAGCAGTTTGCAGGCAAGCCAGCTAGTGCAGAAGCAGACATACAGGTTGTAGCAGCCACACTTCTTAAGCAAGAACAACTCTTGCCCTCCATGATAATGATTTGTAGGAGACTAGCTAGCAAGAGGCATAACCAGAAGTCCCAGCTTAGTTATTTTGCGCTAAAAATCTTAGAGACTGAGATAGAGACTAACAGAAAGAGAAAGACAGAGAGAGAGGGGGACAGGCAGGCATACTCAGCTAACTGCATTTAAGTTTACCAGGATGGAAATACTGAAAGTATCTCAATAGTTCTCAGATAAATTTCCTCAAAAGAAAGGAACATTTTGAAAAACTGTCTTTCATTTGATATTGTAGTAGATGCCTTCTTTGAGGTGACTGCATTTAGAGGTGGACACAGCCACGTTAGAACAGGTTTTGACTGGTCAATCTGTAGAGAGTTCCAAGAACACCTTGAGAATCAGTACGTAGTACTTTATGCTCAAACTATAAAGCCCTTTATTTAAAAATCACTGCTAAATCCCCTTTCATTTCCTTGCTCAGTGTCCTCCTTACCTGGTGCGGCACTACTCCCCACTGAAGCCCTAACTTCAGCTTCCAAGGCCTTCCTTTGAAATGTGAGGTCTTCTCAGAAAATCATCACTGCATCTTGTTTTAAAGACCTAGGGCCTGAATTAAATGAAGAGGAAGGGTAATGGAAAGTTGAGATGAAGAGGGAATCCTTTTACGTTATGGATGTTTCCTGGCTGCTATGGTTAGAATGAAAAATCAAAAGAATTCAATACCTAGTGTTGGTGAGAATGTAGAGCTACTAAAGCTCACTTACATTGCTGGTGGGAATATGAACTGGTAGAGGCATTTGGGAAGCTCTTCGGTAATATCTGCTAAATCCATACATACATATACCCTAAGACCCATTGTCATTGATTGCTTGATGGCCCAAATTCTTCACTTCACCCTGTATTCATGCCCTTGGCCATGAAACCCTGCAGTTTCTCCCATCTCCATTGAAGAAATGCTTTTCCTTGCCCCTTGACTTTGGACCCAGCCACGGAAATTGCTTTGACCAGTGAAACGTTAGCAGATGTGTACTTGCTTGCTTTGTTATGTTCTCTTGTGCTTCAACCATCTCCTTATGAACAGCATGCCCTGAGAAGTTCACTGGTCCCAGGAGAAAGAGCTGCATAGCTGATCGGTGCAACCTGCCCCTGTGGTACATCCATACAATGGAATACTACACAGCAATAAAAAAGAGCAAACTACTGCTGCACTCAATCATGCAGATGAATCTCCCAAACATAATGTTAAGCCAAAGAAGTCCAAGACAAGATGATAAACACCATGAGATTCCATTTATACAAAGTCCATAAACAGATAAAACTAACCCATTTTGATAGGTGTTACCTCTGTGGGGCTGTCTATTGGGAGGGAATACAAGGAAGCCTGCTGGGAACTGAAACTTCATCTGTCTTGATCTGGGTAGTGGTGACACCGGTGTACATGCGTAAAAGATTTATCAAGTTATATAATTTAGATTTATGTACTTTATCCTCCGTGGGTCATTTCTCAATGAAAAAGTACAACACTACAAATAGATTATATCATTCTTAGAATTTAGAAGGGACAGCAGGGAGCTATGAGAGCCAATTCCTGCTGCAGTCTGTGCTGCTCAAAACTAGTATGTAGTGTGAGAGTCTTGCCTTTCCAGGCCCTGGTAGCCAGTCACAAAGCCAGAAAGAGCAGGGTTAAGGATAAGTGTGCTCCTGCCTACGTAAATCCAAAAATCAATCCACCTTAGAAACGCAGTATGTGGTTCTACAGAACAGGCAGACTAAATGGCCTCCATGGGCAAGCCTGAGAGCCCTGCATTGTCTCTGTGAGTGGGAAAAGTATTGGGATCCACAAACAGGTTTAACTCATTACCCAGGAGTGAGTTGGAGGTGGCCTTTTGTATCAGTGTAATGGTCAGGTCTGCGGTATATTCATGGTTTTTTTCCCAGTATTATTTACTCTCCCATAGCTAGCTCATCCTCTGAATTTCCTCTCATGCTCACCTCTTTCCATACAGCCCCATGCCCTCCACCTCTATTCCCTATACCCAAGGCTTAGGTAAGTTCTCATTTTCAGGACTCCCACAGTACCCTGGGCACATCTTTCATGGTGCATTTTCCACACTGTATTATAATTTATGAACTTTTATTCTATAAACTTCTTGAGTCCATAACTTATATTAATTCTGAGGACCAGCTTCAAAAGAACATTGTGGAAAAAAATGCTGTTCCCCGTACCTAAAATGCTGTTCCTGCCTCTACATTCATTCAGATCCTAACTATGATAAATGAATCAACTCAAGTGCTTCCCACTGCATGAGACCCTCCTTTGATCTTCCCAGTTAAATTTTAATTGCAAACATCAACATTCTAGTAAATGTCTTTTTCTAGCTATTGCTCTATATTCACAGAAATGCTTAGATATATAGAGATAGATAAACAGCTATCTATCTATCTATTCAGTTACTAAGAGAAGTTAGAGCATATAAGTGTTCCGTAACCTGATTTTTGTCCCTGAACAATAGGATGTGAAAAATCCAAGTCAGTAAGTTTGATTGGCTTCATAGTAACCCATTGTACTTGGCTGCCATAATTAACATAGTCATTCACCAGCCTTTATGGATGAACATTCAGGTCTTTTCCAACATTTCTCTATCACAAACAAAACCAAAATCAATATCTTCACGCATACATTATTTCAAACTTGCATAATTACATCCTTAGCATAAGTCCCCTGAGGTGTCATTGTCAAGTCAAAAAGTGGCACATTTTATACTCACACAAACATTCCTAGACCATCTCCAAAAACACACAGTATCAGCTCATAGGCCCCAAATCCTTTTCCCAGAAACCATTCCCTTGCCACACCCACACTTTCAGGCTGATCCTTTTTTCTTTTTGTCTCCTAGCAGGACAAAAATCTGACAGCTTATAGTCTTGTATCGTGGCATCAGGAGCATGTCTGTGTGTGTGTGCATGCGTGAGTGCGTGTGTGTGCGTGAGTGCGTGTGTGCACGTGTGTGTGTGCGTGTGTGTGCATGAGTGTGTCTGGAACTATTGAAAGCTGATGCCAATCAGAATTCTTCCTTCCCTATTTCCAGTTACTGCTGCAAGTAAACATTTCATATCTCACTCTTAACATTGTCAAAAAATCTTCGAAAAGAAATCCAAGCTCCCAATAAGCAAAGGAATGCAAATAAAATAATGAGTTTTTTAGTTTAGTTTTGTTGTTGTTGCTGTTGTTGTCATTTGGGGATGAAGACAAAAGGTAATATTCTTTGTCAACGCAAGTGTGTGGAAAAAGAACTTCTACTCATTTTTTTTTTGTTTTCTTTCCTAATTCCGTTAGCTAGCACTTTCAGAACAATTTCAGATCACAGTGAGGAGAGCTGAAACTCATGTTTTGATCCTAATATTAATAGCTATATTTCCAGTATCTCACTCATTAAGAATGAAAAGGTTTTTCAGTTGAGCTTTACATTTTATTTCTATTTTACTCACAGTTATGAATAACTAACTTTTCCCAAATGCATCTCTTTGTATCTCTCAAGGCAAATACTCAGTAACTGGTATACTCCTGATGGGTATCATATAAACCCAACAGTTTCTACCTGCTCACCCATCTGCCTATTAAAGAACTGTTCCCATTTCTAAAGCTGAGATTTGTTCCATGTTTCTGGGACAAGGCTCAAAAATATAGTTATAACACATGTTCTAAGTATATCTATAATATAAAAGTAATAACTCTTATCAATATCCGTGTGACAAACCATATCAAATCCTGTTAATTAATTCATCTTAAAGAATCTAAGCCAAATTTTGTCAGGATCCAGTCTGATGCAAAGAAAGCCTAAGACGAGAAGAATAGGTGTAAGAGCACAGGATATGATTATCTCCAAATGGTTTTCACAGCAAAATCAGACATCCATTTCTTACCCTGATTTAGAGACACAAATGGAGCCCAAGACATTTCACCACTCCCTCCCCAAAGTTTACGAAATAAAATGCCCCCTGATGAATCCAATTGCAGGAATTGGCATTGTTTCTAAATTCTGCTTCCTCTATTTGGCTAAGAATAAATCTATTAAAATATTAAGATATGCCAGTAAGTGGTATCATGTGTTCTCTCACCACCTGCAGCTAGTTATGCTGTCTTTGAACTAAATGTATCTCTCTACTTATTACTGTGATTAAGCACCAATAATGTCATCCGGACCACATAGAGTATAAATTACACTAATGTAATACGATAATTTAAATTGTATAAAGTAAATATTATGGCACTAAACACACACTTTTTAAGAGCAATAAATCATTCATTTCAACTTCCCTTATTGATGTCTTGTCCAATGTTCCACACATAGCAAGGCACCGCAGAGGATGGAAACAGACGTCAGGCACTGATCCCGCCCTCTGCTTCACAACGTGGCAGAGAGATAAAAGGTGTCCACAATGGCAGAAGCACAGAAAAGATAAGGGCCATGGACGTTCCAAGAGGGAGAAGATTACAGACAGATAATGTGATGTGATCAGAAATGGCTTGGAGGACAAGTGGTTTTGGATTAGTCATGAAAAGCAAGAGGAGATTTATCCATGTAGAAAATAGAGAAAAGGCTTTCCTAGATGAGAAAAAAGTGCTTCCAGCACAGGAATTAAAATGGGAGTCTGGTTTGTGCTGTGAAGACAAGGACAACTGGTTTGGCAGGTTCACAGGCTATAGGAAGCACAGCAAGTGGGCTTATGTCTAGTAACTTCAGATGTGGCTAACTCAGTGAAGACCCTGACTACCATGCTAGGAAGCGTGACTGTCACTGTGGGCAACTGGGAGCTGCCAAAGAAGCTCTTAAGAAAGAAACAGCATGCTCAGTGCTGTGTTTTAGAATGTAGACAAGGTGGAATGCTAATTATTTTAACAAAGATCACATGCAGTCAAGTGCAGTATTCTTTACATGGCGAGACATTTGTATTCAATCAACTATTTATTGATGGATGTACATTTTGATAGAGTTGGTTACAGCAGAGTATGCTAATTGTGACTCCATGTCTATTTGTCCTTTTCTTGGTAAAAACAAACAACAAAATCCTAAAAGTAAACAGTTCACAGGCTAACTAGAATAAATATGACATTTTCTAGCTTGCCTTACAGTTTGACGTGATCATATGACTAGATCGTGGTCCATGCGATGTAATCTAAAGTGCTGTGTGCAACTTCCGAGAAATGACCTGTAGACTTTTCTAGACATCTCTAAAAAGATGTGTCTTCCCCTCTTTTTCCTCACTCCATGGGGAATGTGGATGTGATGTCTGGAACTAAAGCAGCCATCTTGGGCAGACAGATAAACTTAGGCATGGAGGCCACATGTATCAGGACAATGAGATAGGAGAGCCTGGACTTGACAGCACAGAGCACTTCACAGCCATGGGGCACCTTACCTGATACTGTTATGAAAGAAATTCTGACCTTTTCTGAGCTTCAGATATTTTGGATTTCCACCACTAGCATCTAAACCAAATCCCATCTGCTGTTTTTGGGGAAATGATGCCAGGGGTTTTCTGTAGCTACATGTCTAGCAAATCTGTAGGTTCACCTTGGGAACTCACAGAATTCTGCAAGAAGTAATGTGAGCCATACTGGACAATGCAATTAAACTCAAAAAACTGCATCCAACCACTGAAGGGAACACATTCTTTCCAAGCACACAGGCCACATTTGCATAAATTATCCATATATTTGGCCAATATTCAAGTCTCAGAAAATACTGAAAGACTAAATTCATGCCAAATATATTTTCTATTTTCTAATCACATGGCAATTAAGCTAGAAATTAATAATACAAAGGTAATCCTCAGATGTTCAAAAAGTAACTGTGTGATGATCTGTTCATGTCTATCTCCCAATCACATTGTAAGTTATGTAGCAGCAACTGACAGACCAAGCTGCCACCTCCCAAAAAGGGGGGGGGGAACTTTGCAATGGTGTGAATATACATTTAAAAATTAATGTTTGACTTCAATCAAAACCAGGCAAATAACATAAACACATAATTCACACGTACACAGATCTGCAAATGGTCAGCAAACAGAAAACAACGTTCAACCTCACTAGTAATCAGGGAAATGCAAGTTTAAAATAACAACATATAATTTTACATCACATTCATAATTTATTAATAACGATTCATAATTTCTGTATTCCTGAGGATGGGGAATGAGCGCTGTCCTATAGTACTGATGGAGTTTCATACCAGCACACTGCTGATGGCGCACAATCTGGAAGTTTAATGGCTCATATTCAAAACCCAACATTCCCACCACATCTGACCCAACCCTACAGTGATACACCTGATGTGTGTGTAGAGTTTGGCACGTCATTTTTATTACAGAGGAAAATGAGAAACTATCTAATGTTCCTAACTAGCCAAACTGTTAGATAAACTGTTCAATTCACTCTAAAGAATATAATGCATTGGTTAAAAAAGGTAGAGAGTCATATGTACTTACTACTAGACTATTAAGTAAAAGACGCTACAGAACAATGCAGGTAGAATTTTCTCATTTGGTGGAAAAGAAATACTATAAACACAGAAACATATTTATATACATGTAAATGTATTTTTCAAACCTCTTAGCAGGCCATAGACTGTTTTGCTTTTCATGGCGATTACCACCAGGAGGCAAAGTGAATTGGGGTGGGGCCTGAGAGGTAAATAAATGAAGGGATTTTCCATTTTTACCCTATTGGTATCTATATTACCTGAATTATTTAAATTTCAAATACATATTAACAATATTATGCTTTCCTAAGTTATTTATGTAGTTAAAACAGTTGAGTAAATGATTATATTTACCCCCAACTCCCACAGCGTTACGCAGTGGTGCGTGAAATAGGATTCAAGCTCCCTAACTGATTGGACAGAATTATTTCCATTTTCCTAAACTGATTTAAACTTTTCTGAATTTCAGAGGTCTGACTGATCTTGTAAATCTTGGTACAACCGAAGCACCTAAAAGTAAAATACAATTTTCCTAAACTGATTGCTCTTGCCCGATTTTTGCGAATTAAGTCAGGCATTCCTGCTAAGCACTTTGCAAGGAGCCTGATGTGTAAGAGCTCAATAAATGGCAGCTATTATTCTCAGTAAGTATTTCTAGAAGTAGACATTGTATTGTAACACAAACGACAATAAATGTGCTTCTTTTCTGAGCTCACCAAAAGTTCAGCCATAGTCAGCCTGTGAAACTGCACTTTGAGGGAGAAATGCCCGAGCATACTCCTAACTTCCTACTCCAGACGGCTCTCAAACATACCTAATAAATGTTTCAGTCCTGAAAATCACATGTTGAGATTAGCTTAAAGTAAATGCTTGTCTAATCTACATCATCTTCCACTGCAGTTTGCTATCCTATCAAGTTAGTTTTAATCCATGAATATCTATAAGTCTGTAAAGAAATAAATTCTTTGTACTGAGTTCTGAATATATTTACTGTAAACTTAATAACTGTATAATTTAATCACTGTAAGATCACTTTGTTGACATTGCTTGGTTTTGATCAGACATCTGAGAGAAATTCCACTATTAGACTCTGATGTGATATGAGAAATGAGCTCTCTTACTTCTAAAGTACTGGCCAAATTCTGACTCACAACTGATAAGAAATTCTGTGCTACTTTTCATATCATAGAACTGTCACCCATACACAGTTAGCACCTTATTTTAAGTTAAGACTGTGTCTTCAAAATATAAACTGAAACTGCCTTTAATTTAATGGTGCCAATATTCACGTAATTCTTTATAACTATCCCAATCCTTTGTCAGTGAGGAACTACTAGGAAATTATTCAATGAATATATTTTAATACAAACATGCAATTCAGATATGTTAATGACAGCATTTCTTTCCTCACTCTCAATGACACTTTATGCCATTTCATTGAATATTGTCCCAGTTTTGTGCCAATCCTTTGCTGCAATATTTAATAATAAAATGGTCATTAATTGCTTAATGATGAGGATATCTTCTGAAAAATGTGTCATTAAGTGATTTCACCCTTGTATGAACATCAGAGTGTACTTACACCAACCTAAATGCTATAGCCTACTACACACCTAGGTTATACGGTATAGCCTATTGTTCCTAAACTACAAGCCTGTACAATATATTACTGTACCGAATACTGTAGGCAATGGGAACAAAATGGTATTTGTGTATCTAAAATAGAAAAGCTGCAGTAAAAATACAGTATTATGATTTTATGGAACCACCATAGTCTATGTGGTCCATCATTGATAGAAACCTTGCTAGGTAGTGCATACTATAATTATTTTATTGCCATAGAAATTAATATGCTCTACATTTTGTTAAACGTTTAACTGCTAAAAACATGTTATTGACCATGCAAAACGCAGTGAACTATTTGAAAAGAAGTCAGTAAAACAATCCTATTTACAATAGCTACAAAAAAAAAACTTAGAAATAAATTTGACCAGGGAGGTAATGTGCACTGAAAACTATAAAACATTGATAAAAGACATTGAAAAAGACACAAGTAAATGAAAAGATATCCTGTGTTTGTGGATTGGAAAAATTAATCCTGTTGAAATGTCCATAATGTCCATACTAGACAAAGTAATCTACAAATTCAATGCAAACCCTATCAAAAGTCCAATGTCATTCTTCATTTAAATAGAAAAAAAATCCTAAAATTTGTATGGAACCATGAAAGACCCTGAATAGCTAAACCAATCCTGAGAAAAAAGTACAAAGCTAGAGGCGTCACACTACCTTATGTCAAAATATAATACAAAGCTACAGTAATCAAAACAGCATGGTGCTAGCCTAAAAACAGACACATAGATCAGTGGGACAGAACAGAGAGACCAGAAATAATATATTCATGATCAATTGGTTTTTGACAAAGGTGCAAGAACACACAATGGGGAAAGGATGGTCTCTTCAATAAATGGTTTTGGGGAAAGTGAGTATCTGCATGCAAAAAATGATGTCAGACTCTTAGATCACACTGTATACAAAAATCAACTCAAAATGGTTTACAAGTTAAACATAAGAACTCAATCTATAAACCTGCTAGAAGAAAACACAGAAGAAAAGCTCCATGAGATTGATCTGGGCAATGATTTCTTGGATATGATACCAAAAGCACAAGCAACAAAGCAAAAATAGACAGGAATTACATCAAACTAAAAAGCTCTGCAAAGCAAAGTAAACAATCAACAGAGTGAAGAGATAACCTATAGAATGAGAGAAAATATTTCCAAACCATCTATCTGATAAGGAGTTAATATCCAAAACATATAAGGCATTCAAACAACTCAATACTAAGAAAACAACTAATCCAATTAAAAAGTGGGCACAGGGCTTAAAGAGACATTTCTCAAAAGAAGACATATGAAACAGGCATAGGCATATAAAAAATGCCCAGCATTTCTAATCATTAGGAAAATGCAAATTAAAACCAGAATTACATATCACCTCACATCTGTTAGATGGCTATTATCAAAGAGATGAAAGACAAGTGTTGACAAAGATGTAGAAAAAAGGGAGCACTCACACACTGTTAGTGGGAATGTAAATTAGTACAGACATTATGGAAAACAGTATGATGGTTACCCCCAAAATTAAAAATAGAACTACTGTATGATCCATAGATATCTGCACTCCCATAGTCATTGCAGCAACATTCACAATAGCCAAATATAGAATCAACCTGTGTTCATCAACAGATGAAGGAATAAAGAAAATGTGGCATCTATACATAATGGAATACTATTCATTTGCAACAACATGTATGAACCTGAGGGACATTATATTAAGTGAAATAAGCCAGGCACAAAAAAAGACAAATACCACATGATCTCACCTATGGAATCTATAAGTCAAACACATGAAGCAGAGGGCAGAATGGTGGTTACCAAGGGCCGAAGGTGACAAGATGTTTGTCACAGAATATAAAATAAGGGTTAGATAGAAGAAATAAGCTCAGGAGATCTATTGTGCAACATGTTGACTACAGTTAATAACAATGTATTGCATTATTTTCTTGAATTGTATTTTAAGTTTCGGGGTACATGTGCAGGTTTGTTACATAGGTAACAGTGTGCCATGGTGGTTTGCTGCACCTATGAACCCATCACCTAGGTATTAAGCCCAGCATGCATTAGTTATTTTTCCTGATGCTCTTCCTCCTCGCACCGCTCAACAGGCCCCAGTGTGTGTTTTTCCCTCCCTGTGTCAATGTGTTCTCAACAATGTATTGCATTCTTGAAAATTGCTGAGAGTAGATTTTAAGTGTTCTCACCCCCAACAAATGATAAGTATGCGAGGTAATGGATATGCCAACTAGCTCGATTTAGCCATTCCACAATGTATGCATATTTCAAAATATCATGTTGTACATAACAAATAAATACAACTTCTATTCATCAATTTAAAGTAACTATTTAAGAAAATAAAACCATATTGACAAACTTCTCATACTCAGTAACATTAAAATTCGATGATCTATCTTGAAAAATCATATAAATGAATAAAATAAGTTTAATAAGTTTTATGGACACGCCATCATACAACGGAAGCTTCCTGCTCCTAAAGTCAGTTCCAGAAGCCCCAGCTCCACCTGAAAGACCCTTGAAACCCACAGTTAAAATGGTTTTTCCTGAAACAGAATAGCATTCCTTCTATCTTTTGCCACACTTTCAAATAGTTCTTGGTATATGAGTTAGACAATAAGGCAGAGACAGTACAACAAACCAAGTTCTTTAGAGCTACTTCCACACCATTCATTTTCAGTAACTAATAGGTCATATTCTCTGTGCATCAAACCAAGAGCAATTTTGTCCTCATTGATCTGAAAGGATATGTATGTGCTTCCAGACAAATAATGTTTGTCTAATACCCATTATTAATGTTCTTGAATTGCTTTATACCTCTGAAATAAAGTTGTATTTCCCATTTAGAAAAAGAAAATTATTTCTGTCTCTTCTTTTTTCTTCTTTTATTTCTTTTTTATTTTCAGTTATTTCCAGGGTACAAAGCCATTTTCAGGGATTCACAACCTGCCAGGGAGGCTCATTCTCCCTACATCCTCCCATCAATGACTGATCCTCAGGAGAGGGTCGGTGCCTCAATAGTTACTGCTTAGTTAATGTTCCTCTGGTTGTTAACTAAGAACTTAAGCTGCTTGGAAAAAAATGTCTCCCTCCAGCAAGATGGCTTGCCATTAGTAAAATAATCCTTAGTAATTAAAAGTCTCATTTTCAAATATAGTTCATAAGTTTGACATCATGAAAATGGTTTCTCATCTAATTATCTTTAAAAATGTTGCCCTAAGCAAAATAAAATGTCATCTTTGAAAATCTAAAGCCAAACAAAAGAAGCCAAAACACAACCACTGTTTCTCTTTCAAATAACAAAACTTCCCCTATAACTGGTCAATGGTTGCTTTTAGATACATTAACCCAAATAAGTGATACCCTCTAAAGAATTTTTTCTTAGTTGAGAAAAATATCTAAAATATTTGATCATCAATGTATCACAAATATCTTGCCAGAGACCACTAGATGTTATAATTATCTTTTACTTAAACTTGTTGCACCCAGCTACACAATGAACAATCAAAATTTGAATGTACTCACTGTGTCAACTTTAAATGGGTTTAATATTATGCCTGAGATCACATACTTTATATTCTTAAGATAGTTAAGAAGTAAAGATTTAAATGCCCAGATTACAAAGTGGAATAAAGAAAATGGAAAATGATTGATTAAATCAAAATCTCATCAAATAGAGAAATAGACACCTTGGTTTTAAACAAATTAGGTGAGCAATAACAAATGGCAAAGCTTTTTAAGTAAATGGAATCTTGGTCAAATTTATTTTCCAAAAAGGTGAAAAAAATACATAGAAATGTCTCTAACCTAATGGAGCTCTGTGCACTCTGAGTCAAATTCCAAGAACACAACTGTAGTTTATGTGAAACACTAGAGGGCAGAGTTGCACAGTGAAGCCCTTCTGACGTCTAACTGAGGAAATGGATACCAACACTTAGGATGTTTGCTCCTGTAAACCCTCAGAACACACTGGCTTATTTTGAAAGGGTTTTAACTTTTAACAGATGATCTAAACCAGTCCACTGTGAAAGCAATCAGCCAAATTCAGGAAACCCAGACAAGGGCTGCATGGAGAGTATTTATCCTAAAAATGATCTGTCTTCCTTCCTGCATGTGTTCATAAATAGCACATCTTATTCCTCATGAAATGACCATTGCTTTTCTCCTGAATAAAAGATTCCTAATACTCCACTTATGCTTATGGATTCTGAGAGTTAAAGGTTTTAAGTTATGGATGACATTTCCCATCTTATTTGGGGAATGGATTACTCCATTTTGGTTGACTAAGTACCATAAGCTCAAACAAAATGTCTCCATATTGTTAAAAGTTTTGCAAAGGAATCTTCACCCTTCAAAACTCCTTTATATTCATATTCACTGTCAATGGCAAAGATTCAAAAAATACGGGCTTCCCAGCATCTTACCACACTGATAAATGGAAGCCATTTATTTCAAATGGAGTCTGGAAGCCCAGATATCAATTTGTGTAGCTCCAGGAGCAACATAAAAAGTTATTTCCCCTCTTTAAGCCATTGTGTGTCTTTTCCAGTGGCCAAGTCGTGTACAAGCCACTTCAATATCTCCCAATTATATTATCTTGAAAATTACAGCCTCAAATATTCATTCTCCAAATAGCCAAGTTCCTAGAGGGCATTCAATGAGATGATGAAGCTTCTCTTCAAAATAATCCATCTCAGAAACTGTGGGCTTTTAACAGAAAAACTGTACTTGGCCAAGGAGAAAACAGGTCTAAAATTTTTTTCATTGCTGTATTATCAACTGTATTTATAAAAATGGATATTAAAAATAATTATAATCCCAGGTAGACCCAATTTATCATATACAGAGGTTTTTGAAATCCTAATGCTTTGATAATTCTATAAATTAAATGCTTAAAATGGCAACATAAATACATATTTTAAATAACTCAGGAGGAGCAAATTGACCACCTGTTTCTCAGAATCCAGAATCCATTTTCACTATTCTTTTTCTCTTAATGTCTGTCTGATTGTACTCATTTTTTCCATGCCCCTAAAACCAACGTCTCACTATAACATACTAGATATAAAATAGATTGAGAAAACGGAGCCTTTATCAAGGTTTTTTACATACTGATATAAACTATAAAACTACAACCTATAAACATTGACCTCTCCAGTTAACTCATGGAAAACTAAAACACAGAGTAAAATATACTTCAGAAGGAAAACAAACCATAGTAAATATTCACTAGCATACCCTATTTCTAGAAGGCAATATATTTTTTAAAATCTGTCACTGAATTCAAAGATCATGGATTGGTAGCCTTCACTGGCCATTCTATGTAATATTTTAACAATATCTCTCAACAATTCATATCCCCCTTCATTGCCCAATTTTTTTTCTTATGATTAGTTCTTTCACTAGGAATTTCTACTTACATATTATCAGTCTGTTTGCAAGGTATGAGCCTAACTGAGATTTTGTCTTTTTTGTTTACTTTTTTTTTTTTTTTTTTTTTGAGACAGAGTCTTGCTCTGTCGTCCAGGCTGGAGTGCAGTCGCACAATCTCGGCTCACTGCAGTCTCCGCCTCCTGGGTCCACGCCATTCTCCTGCCTCAGCCTCCCCAGTAGCTGGGACTACAGGCACCCGCCACCACACCCGGCTAATTTTTTGTATTTTTAGTAGAGACGGGGTTTCACCGTGTTTGCCAGGATGGTCTCGATCTCCTGACCTTGTGATCCACCTGCCTCGGCCTCCCAAAGTGCTGGGATTACAGGCATGAGCCACCGCGCCCGGCTTGTTTACTTTTATTCATCCCCATTGCCTAGAATACTGGCATCTAGTAGGTAGTTAATAAATATTTGTTGAAATATTAAATGGATGAATAAATGAATACACAGCAAACCCAAAATACAACACAATTTTATGTATTGCAAGTCTTGTTCTAATAAGACTAGGAGTCAAGAATCAATAAGAGACCATCAAATGCCAGGCATTTTGAAAATGTTACTTGATTTCATTCTTCCAACATTAAGAAATTAAACATAGAGGCCGGGCGCCGTGGCTCACGCCTGTAATCCCAGCACTTTGGGAGGCCAAGACGGGCAGATCACGAAGTCAGGAGATTGAGACCATGCTGGCTAACACGGTGAAACCCCATCTCTACTAAAAATACAAAAAAAAAAAAAAATTAGCTGGCCGTGGTGGCGGGCGCCTGTAGTCCCAGCTACGGAGGAGGCTGAGGCAGGAGAATGGCGTGAACCCGGGAGGCAGAGCTTGCTGTGAGCCGAGATGGCGCCACTGCACTCCAGCTTGGACCACAGAGCAAGACTCCGTCTCAAAAAAAAAAAAAAAAGAAATTCAACATAGAGTAGCATTGTTGCTTATACAGCTGAGTAAGTGGCTGAGCTGAAAGCTGGATTTGGTCTGCATATGGTCAAAGTCCATGCTTTTTTTATTATATTACACTGATCCTCATACTGTCTCAACTCTTCTAAAAGATGTATAACAAATTTTTGACAGTAGGGCGCTTAAGTTACAAAAGCTAATTGTGTCAACATAACTCCATAATCAAGACACTCTGGAGGTGCAGAAGAAGCAACTGACTATGAATGGCAATAAGAATTTCCTGTTTACTAGAAAAGAACAGGTTTCCACAACTCCTCGGTTGCTCACAACAGGTCTCAGGTGGTGGTGGAAGGAGAAAATAGGGAAAAACAAAATTGTTCCTTCACAAGTTATGGAAGAGGACAATTGCCTAAATCCATAGGTTAACAGAATATTCACAGCAATTCCATCTAGGGATTAAAAAAACATCATCTCAGACAGCACATATTCACCATGATTAGGGAATCTTAGACTGTGCTAAATTGATTACATCACAATCAGAAAGCAATCCCTACAATATTTGATTTTCATAAGGCTGTATTCCAGGAATAACATCATAGAGGTCCAAAATCCATTACCCTATAATCCAACTATATGCTTTTTGTGAGAGGCACACTTTATATGCAAAAACCAAATAGGTTTAAAGTAAAAGGATGAAACAGCAAATCATACAAATAGTAAATAAAAAAGAACTTGAGTAGTTATATTAACATCAGGAAAAATAGACACGCAGACAAAGCTTGTTATTAGAGTGTTATGATTTGAATGATGATGTTCCTCTAAAATGTGTAGGTTAAAACTTAGTCATCAATGTAATAATATTAAGAGGTGGAGCTTTAAGAGGTAATTAAGTGATGAGGGCAAAGCTCTCATAGATGGGATTAGGGCCTTTATAAGAGGGCTAGAGGGAGTAGGTTTGCTTTCTTCTGTTCTTTGCCATGTGATAACATGGCATTTATCCTCCTTTTGACATTGGGTCCCTTCCATTAAGTGAAGACCCAGTGTCTGTCCCCTCCAGAGGATGCAGTAACAAAATGCCACTTGGAAGTGAAAGCTGGGCCCTCACCAGACACCCAACCTGCTAGTGATCCTGGTCTGCCAACCTCCAGAACTGTGAAAATGAATGTCTGCTATTTATTAAATTACCCAGCCTGGTGTAGTTTGTTGTAACAGCACAAACAAACTATGACATAGAGACAAAGGACATTCTGCAATAATGTAATGGTCAATCTATCAGGAAGATATAACACTTAAATATATTTGCAGCTAACAACCCAGTCTCAAAATATGTGAAGAAAAAATGGACGTAATTGAACGGAGAAATAGACAATTCAACAGTAATAGTTGTAAACGTCGATACCCCACTTTCAATAGAAGATTAACAAGGAAATAGAAGTCCTGAACAACACTATCAGCCACCACACCTAACGCTATAAATCAACTACACCATACAGGCATCTATAGAACACTTCACCCTCTAGGACAGGTCGTATGTTAGGCCAAAGTCTCTTACCCAAAACACTTTGGGCCATATGTGTTTCAGGGTTCCAAACTGTCTGGATTTTTAAAATATAATATGGTGCATTTTCAGCATAGTATAAAACATCCACACCACCATCAGGATTTAGGTGAGCACCCTGTAGCCAATCACAATATTTCTACAGCAAAATATGTAATAACTATTGACCATAAATGAAATAAAGACTATAAATAACGTGAAGTTAAAGTCCACATGTTTTTGCCAAAAATAAATTGTAAAACAAAATTAAAAACCTATTGTTTCTACTTTAAAGGCATCTTTCAAACGTATCCATTTTTCTTCATCCCTGCCATCATCCTAGCAAAGGTCACCATTTTGTTCACCAAAGGAACATTTTAATAGCATCCATGCTTCTAGCCCTGCCTCTCTCCAGTCCAGTCTCCACAAAGCAACTGAAGGCATCTATCATATTATTATTATTGTTATTTCTCTGCCTGAGACTCTCCAACAACTTCCCACAGCTCTTGAGTGAAACTCCAATTCCTCATGACAGCTCCTATGCCTCCTCACTCAAAGCTGTCCAGCCACATGGTCCTTTTATTCCCTCAAACACCCAGTCCTTCCCTGCTTAGAGTCTTTGGTGTCACTCTTCCCCTTCTAGAATACTCTTCAAATAATAATTTTTCAAAGGTAGGATCGTCATCAACATTTAGGTCTAATCTCAGACGTCACCTCCTCAGACTTTCCCTACCCCTTCTATCTAGTCTTGGCCTTCCTTGCATTTTTTTATTATTTTTTTAATTTTTTTAATATTTGTATTATACTTTATGTTCTAGGGTACATGTGCACAACATGCAGTTTTGTTACATATGTAGACATGTGCCATGTTGGTGTGCTGCACCCATTAACTCGTCAATTATATTAGGTATATCTCCTAATGCTATCCCTCCCCGCTCCCCCTGCCCCACAACAGGCCCCAGTGTGTGATGTTCCCCTTCCTGTGTCCAAGTGTTCTCATTGTTCAGTTCCCACCTATGAGTGAGAACACGCAGTGTTTGGTTTTCTGTTCTTGTGATAGTTTGCTGGGAATGATGATTCCCAGCTGCATCCATTTCCCTACAAAGGACGTGAACTCATCCTTTTTTATAGCTGCATAGTATTCCATGGTGTATATGTGCCACATTTTCTTAATCCAGTCTGTCACTGATGGACATTTGGGTTGGTTCCAAGTCTTTGCTATTGTGAATAGTGCCACAATAAACATACGTATGCATGTGTCTTTATAATGCTCATCATCACTGGCCATCAGAGAAATGCAAATCAAAAAACCACAATGAGATACCATCTCACACCCGTCAGAATGGCCATGATTAAAAAGTCAGGAAACAACAGGTGCTGGAGAGGATGTGGAGAAATTTGAACACTTTTACACTGTTGGTGGGACTGTAAACTAGTTCAACCATTGTGGAAAACAGTGTGGCAATTCCTCAAGGATCTAGAACTAGAAATACCATTTGACCCAGCCATCCCATTACTGGGTATATACCCAAAGGATTATAAATCACCCTGCATTATTTTTGTTTGTTCGTTTTAACAAACTTCATTTTAGAGTAATTTTTTATTTATATAAAAGTTACAAAGGTTGTACAAACAATTGCCACACACCCTGAACCCAATTCCCCTATTGTTAATATCTTACATTGCTATAGTCTTATTTGTCACAACTAATAAACCAACGCTGGTACATTACTATTGACTAAGTTCCATACTTAGTTCTCTCATGACCTTTTTCTTTCCAAGATCCTATATCCAGAAGACCACATTACATTTAGTCATCATATCTCCTTAGTCTCTGGTTCGTGACAGTTTCTGAGACTTACCCTGTTTATTCTTCAGCTTTGAGAAGTACTCCTCAAGTTATTTTCTAGATTGCCCCCAGTTTGGTTTTGTCTGATGTTCTTCTCATGGTTAGACTATACTTACGGGTTTTAGAGAGGAAGACCACAGGTGAAATAATCTCATCACATCATACCAGAGGCACATGCGATCAACATGACTTACCAGTGATAATGCTATCAGTTATCACTGATAATATTAAACTTGATCACCTTGGTTACGTAGAATTTGCTAGCCTTCTCGATTGTAAAGGTATTTCCACATTCTTTCCACTCTATTATCAACCTACTCTTTGGAAACAAGTCACTGAGTACAAAGGATAGGGGGAATTGAGCTATACCTCCTGGAGGGGAGATTATATACATAAATTATTTGGGAGGCGAGAATTTTACCACTGAAGCACCAGTGCAATTATTTGGAATTCCGTAAGGGAGACTTGTCTTTTCTCTCCCATTTATTTATTTGTTTGATGATTTATTTGTATTGGTGTTCACCTACAGATTTTTATTATAGTTCAAGTTACAATCCAAGCTAAATTGTTGCTCAAATATTTCCAGTTTTAGTCACTGGGGGTTCTTCCAGGTTGGCTCTTGTGTCCCTTTGATGACTTATCTCCATTTTTTTTGTTTTTTGAGCACTTCTTTACAATCTGGCACTACAAGGAGCTCCAGTCTCATATTGCATGTGACTATTTTTTTAATTGGAGAATGATGTTAGAAACTGACATCTGGTGCCAGGTGAGCTTATTCTCACTCAGGTGCCACGAATACTGAACCCCCTCAATAGACAAGAGCTAGAAAACATACATATGTATACTAATCAAAGTATAAGCACATATGTGTAAATATTTCTATATTTAACCATGTCTATCAAGAGAGACAAAATGGATCATGTGATACTTGATTAGAGTGGAATACATCAATATAAACTCATGATTTGCTTAAGCCTGAGTTTATATAAACTATAAAAATCATTTTTACATATAGAATTGGTTACATATAGAAACATATATGGTTACATATAGAAACATTTACAAATATATATAGAAATTTATATATGTAACATTTATATATCTTTCACAGATACGTAAATTTCTACATGGTTACATATATTTCTATATATAATCATTTATATAGAAACGGTTACATATGTATGAAATATAGAAATGATTACAATGCATAGTCAATATAGAAATAGCTACAAATGTATAGGTTATATAAACTCATGCTTAAGTGGAGCATGAGTTTATAAGAATGTACCCCACTCTAATCAAGTATCACATGATCCATTTAGCACACTCTTTTTAATCATCCAGTATATTCATCAGGTTTCACCAGAGAAGCAAAACCAATAGGATGTGTGTGTGTGTGTATACATATGAGTGTGAGGAACATACAACGATGTTCATTTACTTATGAAGAGTTTATGTCCTAACATGACTCCATTGTAAGCTGAGGAGCATACTGAATGCCTATCAGTTTCACACCATCATGAAACTGAAAAATTGTAAGTCAAACCATTGTAAGTTGGGAACTGTCTGTATATACACGTGTGTGTGTGCACATGTGTGTGCACGCATGTGTGTAAAGAGAGTAATTATAAGGAACTGGCTCACACAACTATGGAAGGTGACAAGTCCCAAGATCTGCAATCAGAAGCTGGACACTCAAAAGAGCCAAGACTGTGGTTCCAGTGCAAGTCCAAAGGCATGAGAATCAAGAGGGAGGAAAGCACAGATCTGAAAGCCTACTAGTCCAAAGGCTGTTACATTTGAGACCCAGAAAGATCCAGTGTTTCGGTTGAAGTCCAAAGAAAATAATGATGTTCCAGCTTGAAAACAGGTAAGCCGAGTTCTCTCTCAGTCAAGGGAAGGTCAGCCTTTTTGTCCTAGTCGGGCTTTGAACTGACTGGCTGCAGCTCTCCCACATGAGGGAGGCCATCTGCTTTCGAGTGTGCTTTGTCTGTCTACCAATTCCAGTGTTCATCCGCCCAGAAACACCTTCACAGACATACCCAGAACACTGTCTGACCAAATACCTGGGCTCCCCATGACACATAAAATTAACTCTCACACCCAGTTTATTTCCATTAGCATCATTAACACAATCTATAATTAACTAATTTTTGTATTTATTTGCTCCCTTGTTTTTCTTCTGCTCCTTACCATCAATAATTTAAGTTCTAGAAGCAGAGGCCCTGCTTGTTTTAACCAACTCTGTAACTCTACGGCCTAGAACAGTGTCTGTTATGTAGTAGTGGTTTATGTGTTGAATAAATGAAAAAAGAATAAAAAAGTACCAATTATCAATTTAAAAGTACCAATTTCTACTATCGGTAATGTAGTAGAAAACAATAAAAAATACTTTGAGGCTACCTCTAGAACATGAGTAAAATCATCTTCCAGACCAAAATATAAACAAACACACACCGATCCATCAACTGTGTCACGTTATATGAATAATCATGGATCCATCATCACTTCATACTGGAATTCTCCCCATGGGCAATTCAAGGTATGGCTGGTGTTTTTCCCTGAAGCTTACTGTAGTAGAGTTTAATCATGTCCAAAATAAAGCAGCATATTTCTTTTTCAAGTTTTATTTTCTGTAACAGATATTACTTTCAGTCTTAGTGGTATTCAGCTTGAGGGGAGTAAGTAGACAGGAGGCAGGGAGATTCATCACCCATCCTTATATGTTTCACCAAATCACTCGACATCTTTCCAATATCAAAGCATCTTTCATTCCATAGCCTAGGAACCATGTCACCCACAGCTACCCAAAAAATTCTGGCACAGTTAGTTGTAATCTTGTTGGCTTAGCATGTTTTAATGTCTTTCAACTACTTCTCAAATTGCTGAAAACCTTGCCTAGATTTGAAAATGATTTTTTTTTTTAACAGAAGCTATGATAGTATGACTGAGAGAGACCACTGTGAAAGCAAAGACTGTTTAGGAGGAGACAGAAAGGTGGTTTTGCATTCAAAATTTCTTTCTGCTTCCAGGGGAAGAAAGCGTGGCATGGTTGGCCCTCGAGAATGCCACGGAGGCAAAGACTTCCCCCTATTCACTGTGCCCTTCTCTCCATGGGGCTGGAGGTCTCACTGGAAACCTCCCACTTACTCATTCCCACACAAAAGATGAGAGTTAGATGATGTTAGGAAAAGGAAGAAAGAGATGGAAGAAGGACAAGACAGATATTTACTGAATGCTCAATACAGGCCTGGCAAATCCTATGCTCTTCACTAGTCTAAGATTTTTATTTCCTTTATTTAAAAAAAAATAGAGAGGGCCCTTGTATACATATTTATGTTTTTTTAAAAATCTACAAATATAACATAGGAAACAAGTTAATACCAGGGAGAGAGTTGGGGGAAAGACAACAGGGCAAAAGTATTTCCTGCGGGCTCTGGAAAACTGGTTAATAAGAATATAAGAAAAGTCCCCTCACATTGTGTGAAAGAGGCTTCCTTCTTAAAGCCTCTTCTAACAGATTGAACAAACCAAGGCAAGCCTATGTAAGTGTTCTGAAACAATCCCTTATTCATTTGAACGATTCTGTAGCTCAGAGTCCTGACACAAATGGAGTAGGGAGATGAAATCTTGTACAACCACAAGACCATATCAAACAACGGAGTGCCTGGGGCATTCCTGGAATAAGAGCTGGATACTTATGGGAGGCATCCCCCCCACCCCCAACACCCCAGGTCCAAATTAAGCACTTGGCCACCCGCACCAAATCAGTATACCAAAAAGCGAAGTAAAACTAAAAGGCACATGAAGGCAACAATGGAACTCTATCGTTGTAATGAAGGGACATCCACTGTCCAGGTGTCATAGGTCAAAATGAGCCAACTCAAAGAGGTAAAAACTAGAGAGAAAGCATCTTTTTAGACGGTAGTTTTCAAAGCATTCCACTCCTAAGGGAAGGATGGAATAAGAAATGTGTCCTCAATAAGTTCCCTTATTGACTTTGCCGATATAGAAACGTTTCCGGGTTTTTGTCATGTCTTCCCAAATAACAGGTTCCAGTCCACCTCTTCTTGCATCGACTTCATTTGGCTAAATCATGTGGAACAGCTTTTGAATTATGAGTTAGGGAAGATGTTGTCAGATATCCAAGGATACAGAAAGCACAAACCACAGTGCAGTTTTTCTTGGCCAACTCCTCTGTCTGCCATCCATTTACTTGTAATTGTAGATAATTATCTACTCATCAGTCCATTCCCTGCTATTCTGAAGGGTCGGAAGTACTCTCATTCTGCCCTCAGAGTCATCCCTTTCTACTCTCAGAAGGTCCCAAAATAGAAAGAAGCCGAGTTTCCTTTATACCAATCCCTTTATCAAAACATCAGTCACAGCACAGCACAGCTACATGCCAAGGCAAAGCAGGAAATTAGTGAGGAGGAAATAGCCTGTTCTCTGGCTACATCTCCCCGGGTTTGAGTATTGTATTCACCGGTGGAAAATCATTTTTGAAGTTATGCTACAACTGTGCAAACTGCTCATCAAAACAAGTCACCTTGTTTTCAGCCAGGTGGCAGATTTCACACCAAAAATTTGTATCCAGTAGATGCTCTTAGCAGCTCATCTATATCCATGATCATACGGTAAAATTTCCAACAAATTATTCAAATTCCCTGAACAAATGCTAGAAGAAACCCTTCAACCAGTGACAATCTCAAGAAAGCGAGGGTGTCACACATGGGTAATTCCACATTCACAGTCTTTTTCCATGACATTTTATTTTTTGAAAAGAGCAGATATGTCTTACTGGAAGCTTGTATAAAAAAAAAAAAATCTTGGTTTAAAAAGACAGATCTGTGTTACTCTCAAGGCTTTTTTCCTATGGCCTGAAGAACTGAACATACTTGCCCAGGCAACTTGAGAATAGCATTATTAGAAGATCAACTTGAGATACCAGTTGAAAATTAACAATTATTAGATGGCTAATGTATGAGTAATGAATGCAATTTGATTTCCCTAAGTCATATTCTCACTGCAGAAATAATATAACCTCCATGGTTCTGGCCACCTTACAAAAACACTCAGGTATGCATCTATTCATTCATTTATTCATTCATACCATAAATATTCATTGAATGCCCACAAAGTGGCCAAGAAAATGAATGTCAGCAATATTGAGCTGTGTTATATAATGTGCTCTAAAACCTGTCCCACTCATTGCTATGCTTGTCCCTCAGAATGAAAGATGAGAAACCTAAACAAATTAAAATAATCTCATTTCAAGACATTCAGAAGGGAATATTCCAAGGATATTTACTGGACTGACAGCCTCGGGCAGGGTAAGAGCATTGTCTGAAATGTCTTCCAGGACTCACGGAGAGGAGGACAGTGGCCTGTTCCAAGGACACTTATTCTGAGATGCCCCTGCTTTCCACTCCTGACTTAACCAAAGTGACTCCTCAGAATTTAGGATTTGAGTCTGATATGACCAAGAAACTGTTTCAAAGAAGCAATGGTTTTAATATTTAATACTGAGAAGTTAATAGCATTTCATTATGGAGCTAAAATGCCATCGTTTTCTAAATAATATAAGTTTATAATAAGTTCATTCAAAATTACAAAGAAACATAGAAATTTAGAAACATCCCACCCATTGAATTTTCTAAGAGGCCATAAAAACCTAAGTCCAAATCAATACTCCATATGCTTAAATTACTACCAAATGCAGCTGTGTGAACCCAGCTCACCACCTGTTTTTGTGTGGCCCATGAGTTTTTATATTTTCACACAGCAGGGGAAACATTTTTTCTAAAAAGAATACTCTTTCTTGACACGTTAAGCTGATATGAAATTCAAATTTCAGTCTCTATAAGTAAAGTTTTACTGGAACACAGCCATGCTCATTTATTTATACAGTGTCTATGGCAGTTTTCATACTAGGACAGTAGCTTATAATGGCCCTCCTAGCCTAAAATATTTCCTGTCTGACCCTGCAGAGGAAAAGTCTTCTAACCACTAATTTAAACAGTAATACAAATGTTATCAAGTGAAGAGAGTTTGGAGCCAATGACAAGGCTCCTCTACCCAACCACTGCCAAATCTTCTTGCCATCCTGACTTGCTTTAACCCATGAGTCGACCCACTTCTGCCTAGGATGTTCTTTCTTCTACAGGAAGCTGGGTGGGGGGCAAACAAAGCACAGAAGAGGAAGGTGTCCAAAGGGAAATGCATTTCAAAGGGCTGGAAAATGTAGAAAAGTAGAAGGTGTGTAGAGAAGGAAGTCCTGAAGGGTATCATCTATAGGGTCCACATTGTCCCCAAGCCTCATTCTAAATAGCTTAGAAGCAAATACCAGGGCACAATGCCTTAAATGACCTTTGGCTCCTTTTACCACTGTCTCAGAACCATCTGGCTTAGGAGAAATTGTAAAATCACTGTACATGTAGTCTGTAAAGTAGATAAGATGGCCATAGTAATATACAAAGTAAACTTTATGTATTTTATTCAGCAGAAAATCATTCATCTCTTCTAGGAAGTAAAATACAGACTCTTATTTTTTGAAAGTTAGTAAGCAAATGAAACAAAAATAACTCCTAAGGTGAGAAAATTGCCTCGTGATGTGCTGTTCATTTTGACATTTTTAGTTACCTACAAAATATGCCAGGATAGACATTTAAATCTTACATCTCAGCATGGTTTTTTAGTTATTCAGGCATGGTAATAAAAAAAATCTCCCCTCAGCTTGTTGTTTGCTATTAAATCTGCAGAGAATGGAAGTAAGAGCAGCACTTAGAGAAAAAGTCAAAGGGGTGGCTCACTGTGTCACAGGCTGCACATATGCAGACATTTTTAAGCCATGAAATGCAAATGTCTTGAATGATTTCAAATGACAGCATGCAATGCAGATACAGCTCATGCTCTGATGTTTTCTTGATACATTTTCAAAACCAAAGTCAGTTTTCAATGATAATTTGTCAGCTCCTCCTAGCGCATCAGCTACACCCTACTAGCAATCAGTTCTGAAGGTGGAAATGCCCCTTTCATGATAGAGCCCCATTTAGAAAAATAATGACCACGGGTTCCTCAGAAAGTTAATTAAAGTTCTATATATGTTTTACAAGAAGGAAGGTCTGGAAGCTGTACCTAAAAAGGATAGCCAAATAAACCCACCTGCTAGCTAATTCCCCTCTGATTCAAATCCATTATGAGGAATCCCAGGGTTTTAAGAACATGGATAAAAATGAAAAATAATCTCAAGTCCTTCTCTTTGCTAAGAGATTTCCCAGTCATTCTTACTGCTACAAGAAGATCTGCTGCTGACAGCACATTAGAAGAGTTTTAAAGGAAAAGGAGTAAGGGAAAGTCTAATAAAAAAATAGTATAGGCCAATAACAATGGCCAAAGCCTAAACCCTGAAAAGGTCTATGGACCACATGCAAGTCTCTAACCCTTCCCAAGTAGGCAAGACAGGCAGATAACACTGGTCCTTTCCTCTGGTGCTCCAAGCAATGAAGGAGGAGGAAGAAGGAAAGTTGGTGAACACCACAATTCCCTGTAACTGATGCTCAGCCATTACCCCTTCTGTGATTGTCCCCAGAAATCTCAGACTTCTCTGACCTTCTACCTACTCACAGGTTACATGCACCCCACCTGACAGGGGCCGTTCTAAAGCATAAACAAAGTATGGCTGCCTGACCTTGAATAGTGCTGCCCTGTGCTTGGCCACATTTAAGAGCATCTCATTGCTCCAATTACGAGTAGACTCCAATAAGGACATAAATAAGACCCACAGTGAGGGACATCTGGAGAGTAAGTATGCTCACCGCATTGAGATCATTATATCTCATTACACCTGCTTTTAAAAATGCTGATTCATTCATCACGGATGTCAACTGATGTGGTCAGAAACTGAGGTGGGATCCCAGAAAAAGCAGGGAATAAAAATCCAAGGGTAAAGAAGGATATAGAAAGAGGAGCCATTAACTTCACTTTGAGACACAATGAGAAGTAAACAAGAAGGACCTGTGGAAGTGAGCAAGTGAAGGTCCCCATCTCTAAGCTGACTGAACAGATCATAATATCCAGAGTCAGCATTTAAATGGCACCTGCTATGGGCCAGGTGTCATTCTAAGCATTTCACACGTATTTATGTGTCTAATTCTCAAAATAAGGTATAAGACAGGTGCCATTGTCAACTCCTTTTTGAAGATGAGTCAATGGAGATACAAAGAGTTTAAGTAGCTTTTCTAAAATAACATAGATATTACCTTCCATTTACATAGCTTTTTCTTCATTTAGGCAGTACAGTCTGTCTTTTATAGAAAGTTTATAATTTCACATACAATACTTTATCCCATAAATGTTATCTCTTCAAAGATCCATCATGCCTCTGGAAAAAATACTGAAACCATTCATAAACTGGAATATGGTTTAATTAATGTATAATGCTCCCAACATCTCAAAATAAAGCTGATCTTATAAGTCCACGCATTTCACTAATTTGGGGCCAGATTCAAAACAGAACTAGCCTTTACTCTCAAATTGTCCTTAACGCATCATCTTGGATATGTTAATAAATAAAATAGATTCTGCCAGTAGATAGGAAGGCAAATGCATTTTTATTACCTCAAATGTCTTAATTAACTCCTACTGCTAATGATATGGCAATTAAGGTTTAACTATGTTGCAAAGGATACATCTGCTAGATTTCTATTGGGTCATACTGCCAAGCATCACTGGAATCCAATAAAATTGGGAGGTTAGACGCCAATTCTCAAAGAATTCAAATCTCAATGAGAAAAACAAGTGAAACTAAGGTGTTAGGTTCACTGCAGCATGTTTTCCTCACACACACCTGTTTCCTGAAAACTGCCTTTCTCTGTCCTCATCTTCCTCTGAGCACAAGGAAATACAACGTGGTAATACTCGCTCATGAAAGTGTTTGAGGATATACATCAAGCACCACTGGTAAGTTCTTGCATACACTGTTTTAACCTCCTTTGGTTCAGAGCCCTGGAAGGGAAGTTATGGTGATATGTGCTGATCTACCTGGACTTCATGAGGACCAAATGCAGAGACCAGGTCAGGAAGGCAGGGCCATTTTAGAAGCTAACTCCTATGGTGGATAAAGATGGCCACTCCCTTTAAAAGAAGGGCCAGACTCCAGAAGTGGAGTCTATTTTCCCTTCTCTTGAATCTGAGTTGGGCCTCTGTCTAGCTTTATACAGAAGAATGCAGCAGATGGGGAACCACGTCACTTCCAAGGCCACGACTTAAGAGATTTGTAATTTTCACTTTCATGCTCTTGGAACCCAGTTATCACAGGGAAAAGCAGCAGTCACATGGAGGGAGAACTGAGACACCAGGTGGCAGCCCCAACTGAGCTTCCAGCCAACAGCCGGCACCAAAACCAGGTCAAACGGGCAAGCCTTGTTGGATGTTCCAATCCAGTTAAGCCTCTGGATGACGATAGCTTCAGGTGATGTTGCATGCAGAGAAAGACATCTCAGCTGACCTCCATCAACCCACAGACTCTGAACAGATCATAAATGACAGTTGTTGTTTAAAGCACTAAGTATTGAGATGGCTTATTATGCAACAGTAGACAGTCAAAACCTTCCCAAAGCATCTTAGAGACCCAGGTTGAAACTAGTTCCTGCTTGCTACAGCCTTTTCCAGGACAAGTCATGACAGATTCAGAAACATGAAGGTGGCTAGGATGGGACTGAGATGCACACTTTCCAACAGGGCGGCCCTGAGCCAGACTGACTAAGTCTGAATCCTGGCTTTGCCTTTTACTAGATAGGTACCTAGTAGAAGTTACTTAACTTTACTGCGCCTCAGTTTCCTTTTGAGTAAAATAGAAATATTCCTCACCTCTTAGATTTGTCATGAAGATTAAATATCCGTATCCATATATGTAAAACGTTTAGAACAGTGCGTGGCAAAGTATTTGTGAATATTATTATTTGTTCTCTGTTCTGGTCTACATCCAAGAAACCACCTGCTCACAAGGGATTGGCCTCACACAGATACAAGTGTATCTGATGTAGTCCTGGAAAGTTATTTCATTTCCAGCATGTTCTGAGCTATCATCATCACATTCGTATCAACTTTGTTTCTACATATGATTTTGTAGGTCACTACAACAATCAGATCAGGTTACAGGTAATAGTAGTATTTACAGATGTCATAATAAAATTAATCCTAAATATGCTAGTAGTACTGGATTAGTTTTTGGGTTTTAGTTCTTTTTTGGGGAAAAGGAAAATCATATGCATAGTTTGGGGAGTTACTTCTTAAAAAATAACTATGGAATCTTTTTTAAATGAAGCAAGAGACAGTAGTAACCAATTCCTTTTGCTATAGGATTAAAATTAGTAAATACTATTTTTCCCCAGCTCTTTATCTCTTCTTTATTTTAAAATGTCCACCAAGTACTTATCTCTATTTACTTCAAAATTAATCATCCCAAATGAATTAACATATAGTTGCCATAAGTTCAAGCTTTTGAAATAATCTTCTGTTTCAGCCAATGAGCGTCTGCCTATAGCTCTTCTCATGGAACTTTTCTCTAGAGCCCAAAACTCTCTCATTTCTTATCTTCCCACATCCTTCTACAGATAAAACTGTTGTAGATCCAGTTATACTACCTATATGCTGTCTTTGAAAATGGTTTCATCTATTTTTCAAGACAACTATGATGGATTCATAAATTGATACCCAAGAAGTTCAATCAGAGGTTCTGGGAAAAGGTGTCAGGTTTGTGCCTGTCTTCAGCATGATAATATCACTCATCCATATTATTTATGCTTTCTCTTTCCAAATTATTCATAAGCCCTAGGTCAGCTTGAGAAATACATATTTTCATTTTGTGCTTGCTAATCATGCATTAAATGGAGACTATCAGAGATGCAAATTAATTGCAAACTATATAAAGGATGCAAAAATTCTAAACTATGAAATTTAAATTCTTAATGCACTAGTAATTCAACTTCCAGGTTCCTTCCGCAAACACTAATAGTTCCACCTATATTACATCGCTGAATAAAAACCAAACTGGGTGATTTAGATAGCAACAAGGAACACAAGAGTTTATTACATTTTCCCCTCCCAGCTTCGCAATTCCCTATTCTTTTTCCTTCCATCATTCCTTTGCCTCTGTTTTGAACCCTATTCTTTTATTTCTACTTAACTTCAGCCTACCAGATAACATTAATTACACATTATTCTGCTTTTCCTTAAGATGGCATTCCTAATATTGTATATTTTACCTGTCTGTTCAAAGAACCTGAATCTGTTTCACAATAAATTTTAGGCCTATTTTCCAGGGCATTTGTAGATTTATGTGTATTGTGTTATTATGTGATTAACACAAAAAGTTTAAGAAAATGTAAGAATACTATTTCAGTAGTATTATTGAGAGTAACTGTTGCGATTACTTCTGCATCCACTATGTAGCTGAACACAGCAAAGAAGAAAATCAGCAAAAATTTAACTGCAAAAGAACATCATATGAAAAAGAAAGCCTGGTTAAGTGGAAAGAGCATTCAGATTAGAACTAATAGGTTCAACCAAAATTTTCATACCAGTAAAGTTTTGCTTTACTTGTATCTGTTCTCCATAAATGGAGCCCACTAGAGTTTAAACGCTTAAGTTAACAAAATATTAATAAAATCAACTGTGTAACATTTCTAATGAATAAAATTGATGTAAGTGGGGGTATAAGTCATCTTACCAACTTGCCTTTTTAGAAAAAATATGGGTATCATTTTATCAATAAGTAAAAAATTAATGAAGGAAACCATTTAATTAAAATGTCTTTTGAGTTTCTCAGATAAAACATCATGGCTTTCTCAAAACACATGTTTACAAATTCTAAATCTTGGTTTTACTGTAATTTGCACAAAATGTTTTTAAGTAGCATAAGTAAATATCCTTAGTAATAACTAAGCCTAAGTGCATTCATGTTAACAAAATTATTTCAGGAAAAGTAAATGTTGAAACTGCTTACCTGGCAAGGTTGTTTCATTTTAATGGCTATAACATGGTATCTATAGCAGCAGAGTTCACAGGTCCAGGAACCTCTCTCACTGATCCACTTTAGCAGGCACAGCTGATGTGTATACCGAACTGACCCATCACATCGGCAGGGATTCAACAGCTCACCCTAAAAAGAAAACAACTCAGTGTGAATATTTGTGTCTGTGGCTCTATTTTAAAAACCTAATGCTTCCTTTCTTTTCTTTCAAAGCCATTTACTCAGGATACAGCATCAGGCTCTATCCTAGGAAATGAAATTAAAATTTTATACCTCTGATGGGAATGAAACTAAAGTCTTAAAACTATTTCAAAGATATTACTTACAGTTATGACATAAATGTTCTACCAACATACAAAATGTCTGCAAGATATAGCTCCCAATACCCGTGGGAGAAGGCTGTACTATTAAATCTCTTTAATAACTTTTAAGTGGATGGTCAGATGCATTTCCTCTGCAGTTATTCTTAATCATTGCTAAAGAAGAAACGCACGGCATCCCAGAAAGCGGCATTATGCTTTTATTTTTCTAAATGTAGCATCATAAATATTGACTTAGGGCACTATATTCCTGAAAGCCTGTATATTCTTATGCAATTTCCTTACTTTTAAAAACATTACACCTAATGTTTTCTCAGACCACACATTTGTAAGGGACATATGCTATCCTTTCCTCTGCATGATTACTCTCACATAAGTTTGCATGCACCTACAATGGTGTTTATAATTTTAGGACTGTGTTGCTGACAAAATATAACGTACATTGTTGGCATAATTGCCTTTCTTTCAAAGTCCATTCCTATTTCTCTTGTAAAAACTATCACATGCTTTTCATATCCATGAGATTAAGTCACCCAAATTTGCAATAAGGAAAGACTCTGCCCTTTCTGGTTGTGATATGACATGCGTCTCAAGATACATCTGTAGAAAACGGACTTCACCTTACATCTGATAGGTTTGCTTCTAAGCATAAACCAAAATTCATCGAATAATTCACAAAAGGTACTTTTGGCATTATCACTAAAGCACCTGAGGAACATGTACCTGCTAAGCCATGAAGGAAAAAAAAAAGTGTAGATGAAATTAAACCCAGTATTCGCCACTGGGACATTTTTATTTGCCTTCACAGGAATGGAAAGGGGAACGCACACTGGAGCTAGCGCTCACAGGGTAAAACCAGAGGAGCCTGTCTGGAGGCAACTGGGAGGGAGGCGTGCGCTGTCCGTGGTGCTGAAAGCTTGACCGTTGCGAGCTGGAGCCGCCGCCGAGCCTTACCTGCTCCGCGCCCTGGAAGCAGATCTTGCAGATGGGCTGGTGGTGCTGGTGCTGGTGCCCAGAGCGCTGGTCGCCGCCGCCACTGCTGCTGCTGCGGCTGCTGCACACCGAGCGCGTCTCGGGCTGGTCTCCGGCGCCCCGCCGCTCGCCCTCGCCGCCCGCGCCGGCCTCAGACTCCCCGGGGCCGCCTTTCGCTGCCGCCACCTCCGGGAGGCGCCTAGGACCTTCCCCAGAGTCGCCGGCCGCCGCCACTTCCTGGCCGGCGGGCTGCAGGGGCAGGGGCGGGGGCGGCAGCTCGTCCGCACCCCTGCGCCGCTGGGCCACCTCCCCTGGCGGCTCGCTTGGCCCCGCGGCGCGCTCGGGGGTCGCGGGGGGCGCGGGGGGCGCGGGAAGCGGCGGCAGGTAGCGCGGGGCCGCGGGGACCGGGGCCGGCTCTCCTGGCGGCGGCGGCGGCTGGGGAGGTTGCGGGGGCGGCTCGGCGTCCCGGCTCTCCGCCCCGCGACACCGACTGCCGCCGTGGCCGCCCTCAAAGCTCATGGTTGTGCCGCCGCCGCCCTCCTGCCGGCCCGGGCTCTGGCTGCGGGGAGAGAGAGCGCGGAGGGGGTGGGAGGGAGGGGGGAAAAGGAGGGAGGGGACCCGGGCGCCTGGGGCTGGGGGGCGGGACGGGGAAGGGGTGCGGAAGGCCCGGCGGCGGCGGCAGGCGCGGCTGTTCGGTGGAGCCGCCGGCTCGGCTCTGATGGAGGCGGCGCCGAATTCGGCTGCGCGTGAGAGCCGCGCCGCGGAGCGGGGGGGCCGGGGAAGCGAGGGGGCGGGAGGGAGGAGCGGCGCGGCGGGGGCGGCGGGGCGCGGGCGCGGGCGCGGGGTGGGTGGGGGGCGCGGGTCGGCGGGACGTAGCTCGGCGTTCAGCCCCGAGGGGGCGGGCTGGAAGTGGGGGATCCCTCCGCCGCCTCTACGGGCCGGACCCGCTCCCGTCGGTTCCGGGGCGGATGACCCCTCTCCAAACGGCGCAGCACTGCGGCTCTCGTGAGCGGGGAAGGAGGGGGCAGGGGAGAGGCCGCGGGTCCAGAAACCGTTACTGGATGGGCCGGTGGGATGTGGCGCGGGCCGGGTGGGGGCGCGAGAGTGTGAGCGGAGACCCGCGTGGGTTTGGGGGCGCGCCGGAACCGGCTGAGCAGTGGCGCGGGAAAGGGCGCGGGACCCGGGACTGTAACCGCCACTTCCCGGCGCTCGCTTCCCGGCTTGGAGCCCTCAAGGGCACTCTCAGGGATCCCCGAGAGCCTTAAAACAGAAGTCTCTGTTTTAACCTGTGTCCTCTCCCTGACTGTCCCGCCCTCGAATCCCTGTGTCCTCCTCACCCGCTCCCTCCTGCAGTGAGCATCCCGGGTTGTTGGTAAAAATCTTGGTGCCTGGGAGGTCAGAGCTTCGTCTCCTGAAATGGTTTATAGTAGTGAACCCTGGCGCCACGTTCTGTGGCTTATGATCACTTTCGTCCTCGCCGCATGAGGAAGCATATGACACCGCCCCTTACCCTGGAAAAGTGGCTGCAGCTTTCCCCAGATCTTAGTTTTACTCACCCCGAAGTCAATTTCTCGATAACTCCACCCTGCAAAACCTCTGTGGGACTCATCTTCAGGGCAGAGCTACAGTTTTCTTTCCGGGGGGGGAAAAAAATCCCCACCTGCAGGGAACTAGGCGGAGAATCGTGCACATGCAGTAGTTTCCAAATCCGTGCAGTGTGAGATCATAAAGCATCGGATTTGTATGCGGCAATGTGTCTATCCAAATTTTCACTGATGTGACGCTTTCAGTCTTTGACACAAACGACACAGAGCAGTCATTTTTGGCCGTGTTTCGTAGCCGAAGACCCAGAATCAGAAAGGCAAAATAACTTGTTCAAGGTTATAGAACTATTAACAAAGAACTTCTGTGTTCCCTGACTCCAGATTTTCTGGTTCAAATGCCAATAATGTTTTCTTCCAATCCTTTCTTCTGCCTCCTAAAATAGTATTGTAGTACATTGTGTGTTTGGCGCCATTGACTCCCATTAATAGTTAGATACTCTGTAATGGCTGAGATAAACTACTAGCTTAAGTTCATTTTTCTAGTTCACGTTTTGGCAGTAAAAAGTATATTTGATTCTTAAAGAAGACCTACCTCTTTTGATAGAAATTAGTTTCATTTGCTACAGAGAGACGGTTGTGAAAAATAATTCAAGAATGTTTTGTCACAAATGGCCTCTGATGAACTAGTTTCCAGGAATGTCCTCTAACACTTAGCCCCTTCAGACTGGCTATTTTTGGTAGCAGAGTGGCAGGCAGCAAGCACATTTTTAAAACAATAATCTCCAGGAACTTATCACGTTGAAGAAATGTGGTTGTAGATATGCTTTCATTTTTGGTCTCCACCTGTCAGAATGACAACACAAGTTTGTGTGTTGCCACAGTCAAGATAATCATAAGCCTTATGATCATCATAAACCTTCTTCATAAGTTCTCAAGTTAAAGGGTGTCTAGATTTGTACAGAATCCCCCAAATCATTCCATTTATGACTAGTAAATTTCTACCAGGTGTGACAAAGTGCATCATTACTCGAAGGACAGCATAAAAGCTATGGGTTTTCTATAAACGGTGTAGAATAATTCAGACAGCAAAGCGGCATGGATAAAGGGGGAAAAGGCCACAAGGCTAGATGTGTCCTCTCAGTTAATTGTTTCTGAAAAATAAAAAAAAAATTAAGTTTTCTTGCTAAGTTGGGTAGCCACATGAGATTCTTTCCTAGTTTCAGTGACCTCCAAAGCTGACCGGTCCCTAAAGAAGGGAAACTTATTCATGATCTTCAGTTAACCCAATGAATTTTCAATGGATCCAGGCAAAACACCTCCTTTCTAAATTTGACTACATCCTCTGTCATAAAAATATAAAATAATGGAATGCAGAAAGGATGAATTCCTCTCAGCTGCTGGCACCCAAGTGGAAGAGAGATGGAGACACAGACATCAGATAGAGCAGTGCACCGGCAGCCACTGACAGCCATCAGTAGCAAGGTGCATCTGCCAACTGAAAATGAATGAGGGGAAACACAGGTTTATTAAATTTGAGCAGATACTGAAAGGATGATCAAATCTTCAAGATGCCAGTAAATGAGCTGTTCATTCATTTACTTGTTTAAGCCAAAATCCTAGGCGTCATCCTTGACTTTACATCATACGTTCAGTGTGCCAAAATTTCTTTCAAATGTACTTTCAAAATATTTACCAAATTTCACTACACCTTTTCACCTCCATCCCCACCATCCCAATTAAAACCACCATTATAATGCATGAAACTGTCAAAACAACTTCCTGTCTTCCTGCTTCTCATTCTTGAGCTTACACCCTGCACGAGCCAGGATGATCCGATTCAGGTGTTAAGTCTAGTCATGTCATCTGTCTACTCAGTACCTGCCAATGGCTTCTCATCACACTTAGTGTAATACCAAAAATTTTAGCATCCCCTGCAAGTCCCCAGTGTAGCCTCTGGCTGCCTCTCTAAAGACCTCTCCATACCCTCCCCACCACCCTACCCTACCCTCCCTGCTACTCATTTCTGCTACACTGGTATCCTTGCTATATCCCAAGTACACCCCCTCTACCCATCTTCAGTTATTATGGCTCACTCCCTCACTTCATGCAGATCTCTGCATTTCATAAAAAAACACCTGGCCGGGTGCAGTGGCTCATGCCTGTAATCCCAGCACACTGGGAGGCCGAGGCAGGTGGAGCATCTGAGGTCAGGAGTTCGAGACCATCCTGGCCAACATGGGCCAACATTGTGAAACCCCATCTCTACTAAAAATACAAAAAATTAGCCAGGCGTGGTGGTGGGCACCTGTAATCCCAGCTACTAGGGAGGCTGAGGTGGGAGAATCACTTGAACCCGGGAGATGGACGTTGCAGTGAGCAGAGGTCACGCCTTTGCACTCCAGCCCAGGTGATAAGAGCATGACTTTATCTCAAAAAAAAAAAAAAACAAAACAAAACAAAACAAAAAGCCTGCCATAACCTTTCCATCTGATAGAGAATTTTCCACTCTCATTTTCCCAGTTTTTTCATCTCACCTTACTACTCGACATTATATATGGACATATTGTGTGTATTTTGCTTGCCTAATGGTGTTAATTAGTCATTTGTTGCCATGTCTAAGTGAGGTCAATGTCTCAGATCACCTTGATTTCATGTTCACCAAAGACATCAGAAATTCCAGCATTTGTCAGTTCTACCCTTAAGTTTGGTACCATTTTTTCTGCCAATCTTTCTAGCTTTGCCTCCTGCTTCTCTCATTGTTTTCTGTCCCTGCTGGTTCTTCCACTCATATGGGCTTCCAAATCTAAGTCAGCCGGCCAGTCCCCTCTCTTCCCTTACTGAGAAGAGAAGTAGACATAAACATGTCACTTAGCTTGAGTTCTAGTCAGAGGATTAAAAGTGTTATACAAGTACAGAGATATAAGAGTTCTGCAGAAGAAGTATGATTTATTATAAGAAAGTTCCTCAGAGTGGGTCATTTGAGCTGGGATTTGAAGGCTACATAGGAGTATGTCAGGTGTGCTTCATATCAGCAATAACAACATCAAAGGAACAGAAAAACTGCTGTCGTTGTTAAAGTGACCCTATCTCTACAAAAACTGCAAAATTTAACCATGGGTGGTGACACACCCCTGTGGTCCCAGCTACTTAGGGGTGTTGAGGTGGGAGGATGACTTGAGCCCAGGAGGTTGAGTGTGCAGTGAGCTGTGATTGTACCACTGCACTCCAGCCTGAGTGACAGAGCAAGACCCTGTCTCCAAAAAAAAAGAAAAAAAAAAGGAGATAGTGACATAAAAGTATAAGTGATAAGTAGGACAAACCTACCACGTATTGAAATAATAGAAGACAATCACCTTTTGCTGGAAAACGTCACTGCAAGAAGAATTTCATCCGTATAATTACCAAGAAGTCACTATTCCATGAAATGCAACCTAGAGCCACCGAAGTACCAAGAAATAAGCAAACTGGCCTCTAAAAGACCACCACAGCCCACCCCACACAATCACATAAAAATCCACTTACTAATGCTTCCACTTTCCAGTGAGATCGCTAGATATGCTCTATCTGACTTTAAATATAATCCTAATAAATACACTCACCTAATTTTCCTGTCCACAGCAAATTACAAAGAACAAATCTGCAAATGTAAACAGAGTAGCAGCATTATGAAATAACAGCTAACATTCCTGCCCTTGCCCCAAAGAAAGCAGACCCAATAATTTTAAAACCTCAGCAGGAAGCATTCATTTAAGAACAAACAGCTCTATACACAGCTGAGTAGCCACTGGAGGCATTATTTTGCCTTATATCCTGTACAATCACTGATGTTCATCATGCATTTGAGTCTCCAAGAAAAGTTTAGAGCTGGTTGATTGAATAGTAAAAGATGATGAGAGGCTTGTTCAGGAATTCCCTTTCAATATGGTTAATTGCACATTTTTCCCATGTAAAATAACCAGATTAAAAAGTTTTCTCATACCATACTCCCCTCCTTCCACCTCCAAGCTTTGGTGGGTGCTCCTGTTAGACCTTACAGTGCCCCTGTGAGTATGCACCCTCACCACCCTCCTCCAGCCGACTGTAAGTCACTTGAGGGCAAGTCATTTATATTCATGTAACATTTATAGTTTGTCCCCAGTGCTTAGTACAAATGCCTTGGCACATAATGGATATTCAAAAAGGATTTATATAATGGACAAAGGAAAATGAAGTGATTGTAACACTTTTAAAGAAGATTTATATTAAAAATGAATGAGCTTCCCACTACACAAACAATTCTTTTGCACTTACCAATGAAAACAAAAATTGATTGATCATTTACTAGGTCAGGCAGTGTTCCAAGCGTTTCACACATGTGGATTTAATCCTCACCACAGTGCTATGAAGTAGGCACTATTATGTTCCCTATACCAAAGAGGACAGTGAGGCCCAGACAATGTGCTGTGCCCAGGCAGGCAGCCGGCAAATGACAGAGGCTGCCTTCACACTCCGGCAGGCTGGCTCCCAAGCCCATGCCCTATCCACTCTCTCACATACCTCCAGTGTTGTATTATTCATAGAAGACGAAAAAAGAAACCTATGCAACTCACTGCTGCTAAAAGGGGTTGAGAACGTCAATGCAGCTTCGCCAGTTTACAAAAAAACTTAGTGGTTGCACAACGTTGTGAATGTATGTAATGCCACTAAGTTGTACACTTAAAATAGTTACAATGGTCATTTTAATGTTATGTATATTTTACCACAATAAAAAAGTTTCTTTATAAATCCTGGGGTGTATTTCTGTAATGCTATATCCAGGCCCTCCCTGCGTGAGTGACTGGCATATGAGGAGCACCTAGAGCCTAGGTTCCTAGGCACCTCCTGAAGCTCCCTTGTATTTGCCTTCCATGAGAACTAAGTTCCCAGCATTAGAGCCAGTTTTTAAGTTGAAAGTGTTACAGTGGGGCTCACCCTCCCTCATTTTCCACCTGAGTACCAATATAATCACCTGAATTCTGGAGTGTGTGTGAAGCCAATGACCACTCCCATACGCAGAATTTACCAAAAAGCACCCCTAGACTTGATGCTGCAACCCTGGAACTCACTTCCCCATCATTAGAAAGGCAGGATCGGAGGAAAGGTTTCTTTATACAGAGATGTTGGCACTAGAAACGAAGCCATCATGAGGCAGGGGTTTGTATTCCCAGCACCTGCAACCGGGAGCGTCTAGACACAGCAGATGCTGAATAAATGTGTGTGGAGGGAATCATGGATGTGCATCTGCTCTACTCCCTGCTTTGGAGGAAAGCTGCTTTTCTCGCCCCAGACCTTACCAGTGGAGCTTTGTGGGGACCCCCTCCATTCAGTGAGCCTCTCGGCAATTTGTACACACCAAGGGCTAGTTGGTGACTGACTGACACTTGACAGATGTGAGGTAGATGGTGAACTGGGTCTACTCCCGCCCAGGAAATCCTGAGGGCCACAGGCATTGGTGCTAGAGGCAAGAACCCGCTGCTGGCTTGTATCTGCCTGCCCTTTCGGTTTGCACACCAAAGGATCCTGACTATTGATCATCACTCAAACATGAGCCACACAGGAGAGTGAGTCAGCAGGGTGTCCTCTTGGCTGCCGCCCAGCTGGGTCCTTTGTTGCCCCAAGTAAACTCCAACAGTTAGAATGAAGGCATGGGTGGGGCGTGGTAGCTCACACCTGTAATCCCAGCACTTTGGGAGGCTGAGACGGGTGGATCACTTGAGGACAGGCGTTCGAGACTAGCCTGGCCAACATGGTGAAACCCTGTCTCTACTTTAAAAAAAAAAAATACAAAAATTAGCTGGCGTCGTGGCGCACGCCTGTAGTCCCAGCTACTCGGGAGGCTGAGGCAGAAGAATCGCTTGAACCCAGGAGTTGGAGGTTGCAGTGAGCTAAGATCATACCACAGCACCCCAGCCTGGGCAACAGAGTGAGAAGTTGTCTCAAAAAAAAAAAAAAAAAAAGAAAGAAAGAAAAGAATGTGGATATGGAATACCCAGGGGCCACAGGCTAAGAAGGAACTGTCCAACCTAAAATTCAAGGGAGCAATCAGCCAAGCAGAGAACCTCCAGAGAACTCAAAAAAGTAGGAAGGAGTCAGCTTAGATGAGTCACACCGGGTACCCCCAGCTTTAAGCATACATCAGGCCTAGAAGGACAAACCCATTCAGCAAGTGAGAGCTGCTGTCTATCCTCACCTCTTCTCTCTTCTCTCCCACTTTGACCCAGGGCACCGTCTGGGTCATGAGAGAGCTGGGTCATGGATGAAGAGGGGAGCAGAGAGAGAGCTGAATGCAGCAGACCCCACCTCCCCTTCCACATGCAAAATTCCTTCTGGAAGTGTACCCACTCAAGAGGGTAGAGGACAGCTTGGGTTCAATGGGTTTGAATTTTCTATATACTCATTTGAATTTGAATTCTATATACTCATTTAAATTCTATATACTCATTTGAATTTTCCTGAACTAAGACTGTGCAAATAAAAATGACTGTAGGGCAATTACCTGAAAACAAGCAGAGAAACTGTGAGGCCTGTCCACGTCTTCATCCAGGGTGGAAACAACTCGCCAGCCCTGCCCTAGTGTTCAGGGGGAGTGAAACATGGATGTGTTCATCACAATCCATACCTAGAACTCTGCAGGCATTGTTTTTGCCTTACATGCCAGCTACATTTACAAAACATAAATAAATAATTTTCTGGAAGATAGACAAGTTGATATGGGGTCTTGTAGGGGAAAATAGGGTTCCTTTCTCGCTCATGACTAAGTTCATGGCCAAGACCCCTATAACAAAAGACAGGTTAACAAGAGAAAAACATACAAATGTATTTAACATAAGTTTTACATGGCATGGGAACCTTAGAATAAAGGCCTAAAGAAACAAGGGAAACCGTGTTTTATGCCTACGTTGGATGAAGAGGTAGATAGTTGTGGAGAAGTATGATTGGACAAAGTGCATAGATCTAATGGTAATAGACTCAGGGAATTTAGCAAGGCCTGTTTATTCAGATTCTCCTCTGCCTTCCTGGGTCTTCGGAGATAAGGATGCTCCTTTCATCTGGGTATAGGGAGAGCACCTCTCACATGAGAGTCTTATGACCTTCTTTAGAGAAAACTTAAGAATTATGGGCTGCTTCTGCGGAGAAGGTTGGGAGAAGGGCAGAGCCCTTCCTGCTTCTGCTGTTTTCTGAAATGCCAAGGTGCCATAGCTTGGGGTAGGGTATCCTGAACCCCATCAGTCTGTATTATCACCTGCACATGCTCACCCAGGAGGGAAGCCAGGGTTCGAGCACTGAGACACAGGACCCTGTAATTGGATGCCAGTACCTAAGGGGCAATGGCAATAGTGTACTAAAACCTCTAAACCAGAATACGCTAAATTTTAAAAGACTTGGGGAAGGGGATGAGACAACAAAAAAAGAATATGCAGCAGAGATGGTATGTGGCCTCCAAAGCGTAAAATACTTACTATCTGGCTTTTTACAGAGAAGGTTTGTTGGCCCCTGTTTTAAACAGCCCTGCAAGATGTATATTAGTGTCCCTAGGTTACAAAGGAGGACTCTGAGACTCAGGGAGATTAACATGCCTCAAAGAGGAAAATATTCCATTTCTGAGCCAACCTTGCAAAAGGAGATACAATTAAGACCCAAGAGAGCTAAGCGGTAGGAGAAGGACCAGAACCAAAGGGGAAGGAAAGTCAAGGAGGCTTCAGAGATCGACTTGGCTTTCATCCACATTTTCCCCTTTCTACCCCTGAATAACAGGAAAAGCTAGGCTGGAAGGGGGTAGCAGTGGGGAGAAGGAGTTCCATACCTGACCGTTTGAGATTGATAGCGTGAAGGATCATAGCTATACCCTTTCAACATTGCCTTTGGATGGCACTGGCAGAGAGAAATAACAGGAGAGGAGAGCCACTGACTTGAGAAAGTGTAACATTTCCTAGGCTTTTACCTGTGTGCTGTCTGAAAACAATATCCTACTGTAAAAGGCCTGTTCACCTTCATGTTTAAGGCAATAATTTTTTATAAGTAATGATGGAAAATGATAATATAGCCTAAAACTCATCCAAACTCTGTGCTTCCTATATGGTAGTGGCTTTGCTCACTTTTACCTCATCACCCCCAGGGGATATTTTACCATGTCTAGAGACATTTTTGGTTGTCATAACCAGTGGGACGGTTCTTCTGACATTGAGATGGGTGAGGCCAGGGATGCTGTTAAACATCCTGAAATGCAGAGAAAACAGCCCAAGCTAGAGAAACTCCACCCCGAATAACAGCAAAACTCTTACCAAGATATGAGTATAGGAGAAATAGTTAAATTTTTTTAAAATACCACTAAAAGGGTAAACTACACAAAGAAGATTATTCTGAAAAAGAAAAGTCTCAGAAGAAGTGAAAAAAATATAGCAATGAGAATTTGAATATTTTTTAACTTGATGGAAGTAGAAACAATTAAGAAGGAAGGACAGCACCCAAAACTAATTGGACAGGCTATGCATAAATACAAGAGCATAATATCAAAAGCTAACTAATATGAAATAGGCTAAAAGTAATGCATATGCAAGAGGTAAGCCATCACAAACTGGTGACAGTCACTTTCTTTCAGCTTATTTTTCATTTTCTTTAGTGCTCTGTGAACAGACTTCCCACTGATTTTAAAGGATATTTTGGTTTTGAAACTAGCTTTATGGAAGCTAAAAATTAGACTTTAAACATTATGAACCCCTAGTCATTTAGACTTCGTAACTCCTAGGATATAGGGACAGGCATATATAATTTATGCTGAAATTCATGTATTAAAAAAATGAAACTTTTCGTGATAGCGATGGGAATGGTGCCTGCATTTTTAGGAGAGGTGATGGTGAAAATAACAAATTTGAATTATATAGGAAAATGTGATCCTAATCAAGAAAGTTTAAAACCAAAAACACATGCAGAAGAAATTCCGAATAGTCAAAAAGATCATGGATAGTAATTCTTGACAAAGATTCTTTGCTTGACCAAACTTTAATTAGGCTTCTGAACCTTCTCCTATGCCCGTCTGTGCACTTCCTTGTAAAATCCGTTTTTAACGAAAAACCCCTGCTAAGTCAGTTTAGTGAGAACTGCTTTGGATCTCTGATCACTTCCATGTCTGATCAGGTTCCTCAGCTTCCACCTTCTCCCAAGGTCAAGCAGTAGTAAACTGCCAAGAAGTTATAACTGTATTAACAAATAGAAACAGTCAAATTTCAAAAGAAGCTGCAATTACTCTTTTGAAACACCAAAATGAATAAATAAATAAAAGAGAGTCCTCCTTTTCAGATGGTTCCCTTTTTAATTCTATTATAGCGTTTACAATGTCATTACTATTGTTCCTCAGGACTCGGACTGTCTTTGCTCTTCACCCCTTTGTTTGTGACATCGAATTCTATGCCCTTAACTTCCGCATTTGTTTCATGACACTCCACCGCTTCATCTCCTCTTGCACTGTTGGAGTCTGTGCTTTTTAATGTGCCACAGTTGGCTTCACCCTGACCTTCGAATTTCTCAGCATCTGGTAACTGTACTTGCTGAGATGGATCCTTGCTCTTGGCTTCCCCCAAAATATGGAGGTATCTGCAGCTGGGCTCTTGTAGACATCTGGCCTTGGGATGACAAAGAGAGTATTTTTAGGTTTCCTAATGGTGATTTTAGTAACCTCTATAACGGCTCAATGACCTAATTTGGACATAGTCTACCACTCCATCTTGCTTCACTTTCTCAGCTGATTCTTCATCTGCTTTCGTTGCTGCGGCCAGCGGGGCTCACTGTGAGGAGTCCTGTGCCTTCCACTCTGCTACTGATTCATTGATATCAGATTCTGTCTCCCACCTTGTCTTGGCCTGGGCTGTAGCAACTCCTGCTCTGTGGCAGGGGCAGTTTCTATGGCTTCATGGGGCATTTTGTGAGAGGGAACGTAGAATCAAGATGTCTTCAAAATACCTTGGGTATCATCCTGTTTTTTGGTTTTGGTTTTGGTTTTTTGAGAAAGGGTCTCATTCTGCAGGCTGGAATGCAGTGATGTGATCATAATTCCATGCAGTCTCAAACTTCTGGCCTCAAGTGATTCTCCTGCCTTCGCTTCCCAAAGTGCTGGGATTATAGACATGAGCCACTTCTTCGAGCTGAGTATCATCTTTTTTAAAGCTGCAAAGTTGTCTGTATTATGAGTATATCTTAATTTAGGTACATCCAAAATAATTTAGGTTGTGTCCATTGTTTCTTACAGGATGTTTCTACTTATATATCTGAGTGTGGCTGTTTTCATACAAAAGGTTTCTAGAAGTAGAAATCTAAAGCAAAAGATGGGTGATATGGTTTAAATTGTGATAGATGCTGGTCAATTACATTGCAAACATTTTTATTAATTTGTCTTTCACCTAGAATTTTTTTTCCTCCACTTTCAACAGAACAGGGTATAGTCAATCTTTTGAATTTTTGAAAATCTAATGTGGGCAGAGAAAACATTCAAATAGGGTCTTCTTGTTTTAGTTTGTGCAATTCGGATGACCAGTAAGGTTTTCTACTTTCTGTAGGGAAGATAAAGTTGTATATTCTCCTAACCATTTTAAGGCTCATGGCTGAAACCTCTGTAAACGAAAGACAGATAAACAAGAGGAAAGCATAGCAAATTTATTTGATAAAAGTTTTATGTGAAATGAGAGCTTTCAGAAATGAAGGCCCAAAGACCCAGGGAAAGTGTATTTTTCCGGACGGTTGTGCAGAAGTATGATTGGAAGTCGAATGGAAATAAATGGGAAACTTAGCAAGGCCTATTTGTTCAGATTCTATTTGGCCTCTCCACTTCCCTACAGTATAGGGCAGAAAACCCCCTCAAGAATCAGGGTCTTATGACTTATTTTCAGTGGAAGAAGGTCAGAGAATTCTTTTATGGCCAGCTTTCAGGGGAGAAAGGTGGGAGAAAGTCAGAGAGTGACTGTCTTAGTTTATTTGTGCTGCTATAACAAAATATCTAGGTAATTTATAAAGAACAGAAATGTATTTTCTTACAGTTCCGGAGGCTGGTAAGTCCCAGGTTAAGACTCCAGCAGGTTCAGTGTCTGGTGAAGGCCTATAACTCATAGATGGCCCTGTCCAGGTGCCCTCACATGGCAGAAGAAATGGAAGGGGAATGCATGGTGGAAGAGAAGAAGAGAGTGACCTCATTTCTTCAAGCCCTTTTATAAGAACCCCAATTCCACCCACAACTTAATCACCTCCTAAAGGCCCCATCTCTTAATACTATCACAGTGGCTATTAAATCTCAACATGTGAATTTGGGAGGACACATTCAGACCATAGCAGTTACCTTCCTGCCTCTGCTGTTTTCTTAATTTCCAAGGTGCTATATTTGGAGCAGCACTTCCTGCACCCCATCATTTCCATCTGTTTGTTACTTTTTTTTTTTTCCCTTTTCTATGAATAGCCTATTTACATTTTTTCAGGGCGCTTTGTCTAGGTTGGATTCTAATCTTTAATGCTACTTATATAGTAAGTATTGCTTTGCTCTCTCTCTTTGTGAAATAATTTCAGTGATTTCAGTTTTTATCTCATCTTGATTTAATGCTGATTATTTCTATTTCATTAGAAAGTTGGCTTTTTGTTTGCTTTTCTTTTTTTGAGATAAGGTCTCACTCTGTTGCTCAGGCTAGATTGCAGTGGCATGATCAAGGTTCACTGAAGCCTTTACCTCCCAGGCTCAATCGATCCTCCTGCCTCAGCCTCCCAAGTAGCTGGGACTACAGGCAAGCACCACCATGCTCGTGCTTTTGTCACACACACACAAAGTAACTATGTGAGGTGATAGATATGGTCACTCGCTTTACTAAAGTAACCCTTTTACTATCTATATGTATCACATGACGTCACGTTGTAAAGCTCAAATATGCACAATAAAATTTATTTTTTAAAAAGTTGTACAACTTGTTTTTAAAATATTTATACTAGGGGGCCAAGAGGGCTGATTAGAAGCAGTTGAGGTGTGTGGCACTCATGAGAGGTATAAAAGAGGTGAGTAAATACAGCATCTTCAACTGAAATATCCAAGTACGTGCATTGGGGCTGATCAGGAAAACAACTCCACCCATGAAGAATGAAGAAAAGCAGGGTGGGGCAGCGGCCCACTCAGAAGCAACATGGAGCCAAGGGATCCCCCACCCACAGCCAAGGGAAGTGGTAAGTGAATGTGCGGCCCTGGGAAACCATGCCTCTCCCACAGATCTTTGCAATGGTCTGATCAGGAGATGCCCCGTGAGCCCATGCCACCAGGGCCTGGGGTCCAACACATAGAGCTGTGTGGAGTCTCAGCAGAGCAGCTGCTTAGGCATGCACAGAGACGCAGGAGCTTTACATACTTCAACCCTGGGAGCCCTAACAAAGGTGACTGCAACTCAGGCAAGGCGGGAGGTCCGTACATACCCTTAGGAAGGGGGCTAACTCCAGGGGGCCAAGCAGCATCAGTCTATGGGCCCCACTTCCATGGCACCTCATAAGATAAGGCCTATTGGCTTGGAATCCCAGTCAGCCACTAGCAACAGGGTGGAGCCTTCCTGAGATGGAACAGAGCCCCTGGGCAGAGGGGTGGGCCACCATCTTTGTTGTTTGGACAACTTAGCCATTCCAGCCTGCAGGCTTTAGAAAGTGCAAATGGTTCAGATGAGGAAGGGTCCCGCCAGCACAGCACAGTGACTTTGTCAGAACCTGGCCAGACTGTTTTCTTTAAGTGGGATCCCTATCCATTCTTCCTCACTGGGTGAAACCTCCCAGCAGGGGCCTCTAGCCACCCCCACCTGCCCATATACTGTGGACAGAGCTCTGATTGTTCCCTGGGATGGAGTGTGGGCACAGGTTGGGGAGGGTCGGGCTACCATCTTTGTTGTTTGGACGAATCACTTGTTCCAGCTCACGGGGTTTGGAGAGTCCAAGCAGACTGGGGCAAATGTGGTTTCCCAGCATGGCATGGCTGTTTTGTCAAGGTGTGGCCAGATGGCTTCTTTAAATGGGACCCTCATCCATTCCTCCTTACTGGGTGGGACCTCCCAGCTAGGGCCTCCAGCCACCATTACCCGTATTCTACAGACAGAGTTCTGATATCTCCCTGGGACAGAGTGCCCAGGGGGACGGATGGGCCACCATCTTTGCATGTGGGTGGCTCAGCCATTCCAGACTGCAGGCCTTGGAGGGTCCAAGCTGACTGGAACAGGGGCAGTTTCCAAGCATGGCACAGCTGTTTTGGCACAGTTTCCCAGTATGGCACAGCATGGCACAGTCAAGGTGTGGCCAGATTGCTTCTTTAAATGGGATCCCGATCAATTCCTCCTCACTTGGCAGATCCTAATTTCTCCCTGGACGGAGTGCCCTGGGGCTGGGGCAGGCTGCCACCTTGCTGTTTGGGCATCTCAGGTAGTCCAGCCCATGGGCCTTGGAGAGCCCAAACTGATCAGGGGCTGAAAGGATTTCCAACAGAACACAGCTGCTCTACCAAAACGCAGCCAGACTGCTTTTTAAAGAAGGACTCTGATTCCATTCCTCCTGACTGGGTGAGACGCCCCACAACTAGGGTCTCCAGCCACCTACAGGTGCGTTCAGGCCAGTAACAGGTCAGTACTCCCTTGGGACAGAGCTCCAAGAGGTAGGGGCAGGCTGCCATCTTTGCTGTTTCACAGCCTTCACTGGTGATGCTTCCAGGTAACTGGAAAACCAAGGCAACTAAGGTGTGGAGTTTACCCACAGCAAACCATAGTAGCCTAGGGAAGACTGGCCAGACTGAAAAACAAACAAAACACAAGAACCCCATCCAAAGGTCAGCAACCTCACAGATCAAAGGTAGATAAACCCAAAAAGATGAGAAAGAATCAGCACAAAAATGCTGAAAACTCAAAAACTCAGAGTGCTCCCTTTCCTACAAATGACCGCAACACCTCTCCAGCAAGGGTTCAAAACTGAGATAAGACAGAGATGGCTGAAATGACAGAAGGAGGCTTCAGAATGTGAAGAAAACAAACTCGGCTAAGCTAAAGGAGCATGGTGTAACCCAATGCAAGGAAGCTAAGAATTGTGATAAAACAACATAGGAACTGTGTATTAGTCTGTTTTCATGCTACTGATAGACATACCAGAGACTGGGAAGAAGAAGTTTAATGGACTTACAGTTCCACATGGCTGGGGAGACCTCACAATCATGGTGGAAGGCAAGGAGGAGCAAATCACATCTTACATGGATGGTGGCAGACAAAGAGAGTTCAGGGAAACTCCCATGTTAAAACCATCAGATCTCATGAGACTCATTCACTATCCTGAGAACAGCACAGAAAAGACCACCCCCATAATTCAATTGCCTCCCACAAGGCCCCTCCCACACCAAGTGGGAATTCAAGATGAGATTTGGATGGGGACACAGTCAAACCATATCATTCCGCTCCTGGCCCCTCCAAATCTCATGCCCTCACATTTCAAAACCAACTATGTCTTCCCAACAGTCCCCCAAGTCTTAACTCATTTCAGCATTAACTCAAAACTCAACAGTTCAAAGTCTCATCCAAGACAAGACAAGTTCCTTCCACCTATGAGCCTGTAAAATCAAAAGCAAGCTAGTTACTTCCTAGATACAATGGGGGTACAGGCATTGGGTAAATACATCCACTTCAAATGGGAGAAATTGGCCAAAACAAACAGCTACAGGCCCCATGCAAGTCCAAAATCCAGCAGGGCAGTCAAATCTTAAAGCTCCAAAATGATCTCCTTTAACTCCATGTCTCACATCCAGGTCACGCTGATGCAAGAGGTGGGATCCCATGGCCTTGGGTGGCTCCACCTCTATGGATTTGCAAGGTATAGTCCTGGCTGTTTTCATGGCCTGGCTGTTTTCATGGCCTGGTGTTGAGTGTCTGTGGCTTTTCCAGGTGCATGGTGCAAGATGTCAGTGGATCTACCATTCTGGGGTCTGGAGGACAGTGGTCCTCTCCTTACAGCTTCACTAGGCTGTGACCCAGTAGAGACTTTGTGTGGGGGCTCCAGCCCTATATGTCCCTTCTGCACTGCCCTGGCAGAGGTTCTCTTGGAGGGCCCCAGCCCTGCAGCAAACTTCTTTCTGGGTATCCAGGCATTTCCATACATCTTCTGAAATTTAGGCGGAGATTTCCAAACCTTAATTCTTAACTTCTGTACACCCACAGGCTCAACACCATGTGGAAGCTGGCAAGGCTTGGGGCTTCCACCCTCTCAAGCAACAGCCAAAGCTGTACCTTGGCTCCTTTTAGCCATGACTGGAGTGGCTGGGACTCAGGGAACCAAGTTCCTAGGCTACACACAGCATGAGGACCCTGGGCCTGGCCTATGAAACCATTTTTTCCTCCTAGTCTTCCAGACCTGTGATGGAAGTTGCTTCTGTGAAGGTAACTGACATGCCCTGGAGACATCTTCCCCATTGTCTTGGGGATTAACATTCGGCTCCCTGTTACTTATGCAAATTTCTGCAGCCGGCTTGAATTTCTCCTCAGAAAATTGGATTTTCTTTTCTATCACATTGTCAGTCTGCAAATTTTCTGAATTTTTATGCTCTGCTTCTCTTACAAAATTGAATGCCTTTAGCAGCACCCAAGTCACCTCTTGAATGCTTTGCTGCTTAGAAATTTCTTCTGCAAGACACCCTAAACCATCTCTTTCAAATTCAAAGTTCCACAAATCTCTATGGCAGGGGCAAAATGCAGCCAGTCTCTTTGCTAAAACATAACAAGAGTCACCTTTGCTCCTGTTCCCAGCAAGTTCCTCATCTCCATCTGAGACCACCTCAACCTGAATTTCGTTGTCTATATCATTATCAGCATTTTGGTCAAAGCCATTCAACAAGTCTGTAGGGAGTTCCAAACTTTTTATATTTTCCTGTCTTCTTTTGAGCCCTCCAAACTGCTCCAACCTCTGCCTGTTACCCAGTTCCAAAGTCACTTCCACATTTGCAGGTATCTTTTCAGCAACACCCCACTCTACTGGCACCAATTTACTGTATTAGTCCATTTTCATGCTGCTGATAAAGACATACCAGAGACTGGGAAGAAGATAGGTTTAATGGACTTACAGTTCCACATGGCTGGGGAAGCCTTACAATCTTGGTGGAAGGCAAGGAGGAGCAAGTTACATTTTACATGGATGGTGGCAGGCAAAGAGAGAGCTTGTGCAGGGAAACTCCCATTTGAAAACCATCAGAACTCTTGAGGCTTATTCACTATCACGAGAACAGCACAGGAAATATCCAGTCCCACAATTCAATTACCTCCCATGTGGTCCCTCCCACAACATGTGGGAATTCAACATGAGGTTTTGGTGGAGACACAGCCCAACCATATCAAGCTGACAGCCAAAATAGCCAGTATAGAGAGGAACATAGCTGCCGTAATAGACCTGAAAAACACACTGCAAGAATTTCACAGTGCAATCACAAGTGCTAATAGAATAGATGAAGCAGAGGAAAGAATCACAGAGCTTGAAGACTGTCTTTCTGAAATAAGATAGGCAGACAAGAATAGAGAAAAAAGAATGAAAAGGAATTACAAAACCTCCTAGAAACATGGTATTTTATAAAGAGATCAAACCTACAACTGATTAGGGTACCTGAAAGAAATGGGAAAAATGGAACCAATTTGGAAAACATATTTCAGGAGATCATTCAGGAGATTTTTCCCAACCTAGCTAGACAGGCCAACATTCAAATTCAGGAAATACAGAGAACCCCAGGAAGATACTGCATGAGAAGATCATCCCCAAGACACATAATAATCAAATTCTCCAAGGTTGAAATGAAAGAAAAAAATGTTAAGGACAGGCAGCAAGAAAGGTCAGGTTACCAGCAAAGGAAAGGCCATCAGACTAACAGCAGACATCTCAGTGGAAACTCTACAAGCCAGAAGAGATTGGGGGTCAATATTAAACATTCTTAAATAAAAGAAATTCTGACCCAGAATTTCACATCCAGTCAAACTAAGCTTCAAAAGCAAAAGAGAAATAAGATCCTTTTCAGACAAGCAAGTGCTGAGGGAACTTGTTACCGTCAGACCTGCCTTACAAGAACTCCTGAGGGAAGCACTTCAGGAAATGGAAGTGAATATGGAAAGGAAAAACCGATACCAGCCACTACAAAAACACACTGAGGTACACAGACCAGGGATACTATGAAGCAACCACATAACTCTGTGAAATAACCAGCTTGCATCATGATGATAGGATCAAATCCACACACAACAATGCTAACTTTAAATATAAATAGGCTAAATGCCCTGATTAAAAGACACAGAGTGGCAAGCTGGATAAAGAACCGAGACCCTTCAGTATGTTATCTTCAAGACACCCATTTCACATGCAAAGACACACATGAACTCAAATAAAGGGATGGAGGAAAATTTACCAAGCAAATGAAAAACAGGAAAAAGCAAGGGTCATAATTCTAGTTTCTGAGAAAACAGAGTTTAACAAAGATGAAAAAAGATAAACGAGGGCATTACTTAATGGTAAAGGGTTCAATTCAACAAGGAGAGGTAACTATCCTGAATATATATGCACCTAACACAGGAGCACCCAGATTCGTAAAGCAAATTCTTAGTGACCTTCAAAGAGGCCTAGACTCCTACACGGTAATAGTGGGAAATTTTAACACTCCATTGAAAATATTAGACAGATCATTGAAACAGAAAATTAAAAAAACATTTAGGACTTGAACTCAGCTCTGGATCAAGTGGACCTGATAGATATCTACAGAACTCTTCACCCAGAAACAACAGAATATACAGTATTCTCATTGCCACATGGCACTTACTCAAAAACTGATCACATAGTCAAAAGTAAAACACTCCTCAGCAAATTTGTAAGAACTGAAATCATAAAAAAAAAAAAAACAGTCTCTTGGACCAGAGCACACTCAAATTAGAACTCGAGATTAAGAAATTCACCCAAAACCATACAACTACATGAAAATTGAACAACCTGCTCCTGACAGACTTTTGGGTACATAATGAAATTAAGGCAGAAATCATTAAGTTCTTTGAAACCAATGAGAAGAAACATACAAGGTACCAGAGTCTCTGGGACACAACTGATAAAAAGAAAATTTATGGCACTAAATGCCCATATCAAAAAGCTAGAAAGATACAAAGTTAGCAACCTAAAATCACAAATATAAGAACTAGAGAACCAAGATCAAACAAACCCTAAAGCTAGCAGAAGACAAGAAATAACTTATATCAGAGCTGAATTGAAGGAGATAGAGACTGAAAAACCCTTCCAAAAATCAACAAATCCAGGAGTTGGATTTTTGAAAAAATTAATAAAATAAATAGAACACTAGCTAGACTAATAAAGAGGAAAAGAGGGAAGATTTAAATAAACACAATCAGAAATGATAAGGGGGATGTTACCATTGACCCCACAGAAATACAAACAACCATCAGAGAATATTATAAACACCTCTATGCACAAAAACTAGAAGATCTAAAAGAAATGGATAAATTCCTGGATACATACACTCTCCCAAGGCTGAACCAGGAAGAAACTGAATCCCTGAATGACCAATAATGAGTTCTTAAATTGAGGCAATAATAAATAGCCTACTAACCAAAAAAAGCCCAGGACCAGATGCATTCACAGCTGAATTCTTCCAAAGGTACAAAGAGGAGCTGGTATCATTCCTACTGAAACTATTTTAAAAAATTGAAGAGGAGGGACTCCTCCCTAACTCATTCTATAAGGCTAGCATCATCATGATACTAAAACCTGATAGAGATACAACAAAAAAAGAAAACTTCAGACCAATATTTTTGGTGAACATCTATGCAAAAGTCCTTAACAAAATACTGTCAAACTGAATCCACCAGTACAACAAAAAGCTTATCCACCACGATCAAATAGGCTTTATCCTTGACATGTAAGTTTGGTTCAACACATGCAAATCAATAAACATGATTCATCATATAAACAGAGCTAAAGACAAAAACCACATGACTATCTCAATAGATGCAGAAAGGCCTTCAATAATATTGAACATCCCTTCATGTTAAAAGCTCTCAATAAGCAAGGTTTGAAGGAACATACCTCAAAATAATAAGAGCTATATATGACAAACCCACAGCCAATATCATACTGAATAGGCAAAGGCTGGAAGCATTCCCCTTGAAAACCAGCACAAGACAAGGCTGCCCTTTCTTACCACTCCTATTCAACATAGTATTGGAAGTTCTGGCCAGGATAATCAGGCAAGAGAAAAAAATAAAATGTATTCCAATATGAAGAGAGGAAGTCAAACTATCTGTTTGCAGAGGAGATGATATTATATCTAGAAAACTCCATCATCTTAGCCCAAAAGCTTCTTAAGCTGATAAGCGACTTTGGCAAAGTCTCAGGATACAAAATCAATGTGCAAAAGTGGCTAGTATTCCTATACATCAACAACAGGCCAGTGGAGAGCTAAATCACAAATAAACTCCCAGTCATAATTACCACAAAAGGCATAAAATACATAGGAATACAGCTAACAAGGGAAGTGAAGGAGCTCTTCAGGGAGAACTACAAATCACTGCTCAAAGAAGTCAGAGATGACACAAACAAATAGAAAAACATTCCATGCTCATGAATAGGAAGAATCAATACTGTGAAAATGGCCACCCTTCCCAAAGCAATTTATAGATTCAATGCTATTCCCATTAAACTACCATTGACATTCTTCACAGAATTAGAAAATACTAATTTAAAATTCATATGAACCAAAAAAGAGCCTGAATAGCCAAGGCAATCCTAAGCAAAAAGAAAAAAGCTGGAGGCATCACGCTATCTGACTTCAAACTATAAAACAGGGCTACAATAACCAAAACAGCATGGTACTGGTAGAAGAACAGACACATAGACCAATGGAATAGAATATAGGACTCAAAAATAAGACTGCACACCTACAACCATCTAATCTTAGACAAACTTGACAAAAACAAGCAATGGGGAAAATATTCCCTATGTAGTAAATGGGGCTGGGAGAACAGGCAAGCCATATGCAGAAAATTGAAACTGGACCCCTCCTTACACCATATACAGAAATCAATTCAAGATGGATTAAAGTCTTAAATGTGAAACCCAAAACTGTAAAAACCCTGGAAGGAAACCTAGGCAATATCACTCAGGACATAGGCATGGACAAAGATTTTATGATGAAGATGCAAAAAGTAATTGCAACAAAAGCAAAAATTGACAATGGGATTTAATTAAACTAAAGAGCTTCTGCGCAGCAAAAGAAACTATCAACAGAGTAAACAGACAACCTACAGAATGGGAGAAAATTTTTGAAATCTATGCATCTGACAAAGGTCTAGTATCCAGCATCTATAAGGAACTTAAATAAATTTACAAGAAAAAAAAAAATAGCCCCAATAAAAAGTGGGCAAACGACATGAACAAACACTTCTCAAAAGAAGACACACATATGGCCAATAAACATGAAAAAAGCTCTACAACACTGAACATTAGAGAAATGGAAATCAAAACCACAATGAGATACCATCTCACACCAGGCAGCATGACTGTTACTAAAAAGTCAAAAAGCAACAGATGCTGGCAAGGTTGTAGAGAAAAAGGAACGCTTCTACTCCGTTGGTGGAAGTGTAAATTTGTTCAACCGTTGTGGATGACAGTATGGCAATTCCTCAAAGACCTAGAGGCAGAAATACCATTCAACCCACCAATCCCATTACTTGGCATATATCCAAAGGAATATAAATCGTTCAAGTACAAAAACATATGCATGCATATGTTCAGTGCAGCACTATTTACAATAGCAAAGACATGCAATCAACTTAAATGCCCATCAATTGTAGACTGGGATAAAGAAAATGTGGTATATATACAATATGGAATACTATGTATAGCCTTAAAAGGGGATGAGATTGTGTCCTTTGCAGGGATATAGATGGAGCTGGAGGCCATCCATGGATAACTTAGCAAACTAATCAGGAACAGAAAGCCAAATACTGCATGTTCTCACTTATATGTGGAAGTTAAATGATGAGAACACATGGATACCTTGGGGGAAACAGCACACACTGGGTCCTGTCTGAGGGTGAGGGGTTGGAGAACAGAGAGAATAAGGAAGAATAGCTAATGGATGTGGGCTTAATACCTGGGTGATGGAATGAGCTGTGCAGCAAACCACCATAGCACATGTTTACCTATGTAACAAACCTGCACTTACTACACATGTACCCCTGAACTTAAAATAAAAGCAGAAATTAAAAAATAAAGTAAAATATTTATTAAAATATTCTTCTCAAGCCTGATGTTTTTTATTTGTGTTATCTTACTTGCCACTTTTCAAAGATTGAAGTTTTGATTTAATTGCTCTTATTTTAATTTACATATATTTAGTTCTATTTTTTTAAAGTGTAAATCATTTCTGGAGTACTACTTTGGATGCACCTCAATGAGTATTTTCATTGAATTCTAACTAGAATGTAATTTTATGTTTTTTTCTTTCACTCAAACAGTATTTTTTAATGATTCAAAAATTTCCAAGGATGAAATGTTTAAGAAAATACCCTACCTTTTGTTGCTTGTTTGTTCTTTAAAATGTAAATACACATGGAGATTGTAACCAGCATAGTTTCTATATTTCAAAATATGAAAGATTTTTTAGACAACCTGGTATTTTCTTAAACATTTCATTCTTGGGAATTTTTGAATCATTAAAAAATACTGTTTTGACATCCTGATATTTAAGTTAGCTATTAAAATCTCCCCATAAGTCTGTTGGATTTCTGTTCATTCAGCTATAGATTGAATCTCACTGAACAGACTAATTCTTATTATTAAGCTCATTTTATCGGTACTATTATATCTATATTTTAGATTTTATTTAACATATTATATGTTATTAATTTAAAATAATATTAATTATCAGTTATATAATTATATGTGGAATATGTTTATATGTACATTTTATTAATAGTAACTAGATGAAAATAACAATAATGTGATATAAATATATTTATGTATAATATATCATTTAATATAAATTGTATTATTATTATTAAGCTAATTCTATTGTCTGAAGGAATTTGGGTTGGGATGGCTTTTGTTTGTTTAGTTAATTTTTTCTTTCCATGTTGTCACTCTGATATAGTTTGGCTATGTGTCCCCACCCAAATCTCATCTTGAATTGTAATCTAAATGTAATCCCCACATGTTGAGGGAGGGTCCTGGAGGGAGGTGAATGGATCTTGGGGGCACTTTCCCCCATGCTGTTCTTCTGATAGTGAGTGAGTTCTCATGAGATCCGATGGGTGAAAAGTGTGTGGCTTCCTTCCCTATCTCTCTCTCCTGCCGCCAGTAAGGACGTGCTTTGCTTCCCCTTCACCCTCTGCCATGATTGTAAGTTTCCTGAGACTTCCCCAGTCATGTGGAAATGTGACTCAATTAAACCTCTTTCTTCAGAAATTACCCAGTCTCAGGTAATTCTTTACAGCAGTGTGAGAACAGAATAATACATACTGTTACTCAAATATTTGGTGTTCTTAGCTGTCTGTTCACCCTCTGAGATGAAGATGTGGATGGATAGCTTTGGCAACACTGCTTTGCAGCCCAGGGAAAAAGAGCTACCTGCACACAGATCATGCAGGGCCAGGCTTTGGTAGCTGTATTGGATGGGTGTGGGAGAGGGAAGAGGGCAGAGCCTGGCATCTGGGAACTTGTGAGCCTTGCATCATGGGATCTTCAGGAGCCTTGCATCTCCAGCCCAGGACCCATTCTCAGGGCCTCCTGGGTCAGAACTGGCACTTTTCACCAACAGCCTGGAAATTAACTCTAGAGCCAGCTTTCTCTAAGGGTGAGGTTGGAGAAAAAACAGTTCTTCCTCAGCCATTTCCTCTTCAGTACCTGGCAGGCCCCATAGTCCATGCTTTCTCCCAGTGCCACTGGTTCCAGAATTTCTCAGGAAGAAACCGTTTTTTCTGGAGCTGAAGTTACAATGTGGTGAGGTTGTAGGTTCTCAGCTCTGTTAGCATTTGCTATCAATCCAACTGCTTTCTATGTTTCAGAATCACTGTTTTATTACACCACTGGCACCCCACTGACTTCCAATGTCTTGTAGATTTACTTAGATAGTTCTTATTTTATTTAAATAGGACTTGAAAAAAGAAAGTGATGACCATGCTTTTCATTATTTACACTGACCAGAATTTAAAAGCTCTTAATGTAGTAAGATTGCCTAGGTCCAAAATGAGGCTCCATCACTTTCCAAATGTGTGATCTGGACAAATTAATGTGCCTGAGTTTCTTCATTTGTAAAATGTAGACAGTAGTACATAGTCCCTAGAATTGTCATACAGAGGACATGTATAGGATACTCCATAAATGCCAGCTGTTACTATTTTGTGTCGTGTATTGTTAAACCTTAATATTTTAAAAGTTGTCCTTTACTTGCGATACCGTATGTGTATGAGTGTGGAGATACAGAAAAGTATGTGTGTGTGTGTGTGTGCATATTTATTTTTGTGCTTTTCAATAACAAAAGCTAGCACTTACATAGTACTCACTATTTACCTTTTAAGCATCTCACCTATATTAACGCATCCTTCAGACGGAGAAATCACAATGGAAATTAGAAAATATTTTGAACTGATAATGAAAACGCAACATGATAAAACTTATGGGGCACTTTTTTCATTATGTTTCCTAATTAGCTATTGCTGGGCTCTTAAAAATATTTTAGTTTCTGTTCATTTATTTTGAATTTAGTTTAATACTGAGAAAAGCCTCAGGCAGAGGGCTTATGAGCTATTTCTTTATTAGGAATTACCATCCCAGGGAGCAGGAATGAGGCACAGGGGGAGTGAGGGAGGCAGAGGAGATGGGAGAGAGGAGAAGGCGGAGCCTCACTCACCACGTGTGGGCATGGGCTATGGGGATAACTGCCTCTATCAGGTTTGCTCAGTGCACGGGACCCACTCTGAGGAGCTGTATGAACTGCACTTTTAAGGGTGGTTTTGTAACAGAGTGGGTGTACATGGCAAAGAGAGAAGAATGAAGAGAACTGAATGAAGGCTGTTTAAAAAAAAATAATGGAAGTAAAATTGTCTGCACAGTCATCTTGATAGTACCTTCATTAAATAGTAAAATATAGTTTTGAAGAACAAGGGAATGTTGGACTTTTAAAATTAAACTTGGTTCAGAACTTGAAGTGATTACATTAGAAAAAAAAAAAGACCTGTCCAGGCTAGGCACGTTGGCTCACACCTGTAATCCCAGCACTTTGGGAGGCCAAGGCAGATCACTTGAGGTCTGGTGTTCAAGACCAGCCTAGCCAAGATGGTGAAACCCTGTCTCTACTAAAAATAGAAAAATTAGCCGGGTGTGATGGTGGGCACCTGTAATCCCAGCTACTCGGGAGGCTGAGGCAGAGACTGGGAGGCAGAGCTTGCAGTGAACCAAGATCTCCCCACTCTGGTGCAGCCTGTGTGGCAGAGCAAGACTCCCTCTCAAAAAAAAAAAAACAAAAAAACAAAAAAACAAAAAAAAAAACCTGTCCAGTCAAGAACATGTAGGCTCACATGTCCACACATATGGATGGAGATCCACAACCTACATCTGGTACCTTCTTTGTCTTCTTCACAAAATGTCAGGCCTTTGCTCTTTTTTCCAAAATAATTTCACCTGTATTGTTGATGGCACATAAGGAAATGATCTTGATTTTAATAATGAATTTTCTTTCACTCTTTTTTTTTTTTTTTACCAGTTAAATGTAATTGCATTTTTTTCATTCAAGTGGGAGTTTTATCTTCATTAAGACTGGACTGAGTTAATAATGTGCAGTTAATCTATGGCCGTCTTTAAAATAATACACCAATATCTTGAAATTATTGGAATTTTATGAGTGAGAGTGGCTGCCTTATTTGTAATATTGTATCTCAGAAAAAAATTAAAAAGACTTTAAATCATTTTTCTCTCTCATAGAGTAATAATCAATTACATTTTAAAAACAGACACACAGGCACTTTTACATTGTTGGTGGGATTGTAAACTGGTTCAACCATTGTGGAAAACAGTATGGCAATTCCTCAAGGATTTAGAACTAGAAAGACCATATGACCCAGCCATCCCATTACTGGGTATATACCCAAAGGATTATAAATCATGCTGCTATAAAGACACATGCATACGTATGTTTTTTGTGGCACTATTCACAATAGCAAAGACTTCGAATCAACCCAAATGTCCATCAGTGACAGACTGGATTAAGAAAATGTGGCACATATACATCATGGAATACTATGCAGCCATAAAAAAAGGATGAGTTTGTGTCCTTTGTAGGGACATGGATGCAGCTGGAATCCATCATTCTCAGCAAACTATCGCAAGAACAGAAAACCAAACACCACATGTTCTCACTCATAGGTGGGAACAATGAGATCACTTGGACTCGGGAAGGGGAACATCACACACTGGGGCCTATTATGGGGAGGGGGGAGGGGGGAAGGGATTGCACTGGGAGTTATACCTGATGTAAATGACGAGTTGATGGGTGCTGACGAGTTGATGGGTGCAGCACACCAACATGGCACAAGTATACATATGTAACAAACCTGCACGTTATGCACATGTACCCTAGCACTTAAAGTATAACAAAAAATAAATAAATAAATAAATAAATAAATAAATAAAAACAGACACACATACTGTGCATCTAATAAAGTGACCATGTTCACATATTTTGGAAATAGTTTCTCTCAGAATAGATGAAACTATATTGACCATGAATTTATAATTATTGAAGTGAGAAATCAATTTTCAGAGGCATTTATCAAATTAACCTCTCTCTACTTCTGTGTAGTTTAAAATTTTCCACTCCCTTAAAAAATTTATCACATATCTTTGAGGTATACAACATGTTATTTTGATTACATTTACAGTCCGTTGGACAGTTGTGTGTAGGCTGGCTGGTCTCAGAGAGCCCCATTCGCATGTCTATCTCTTGGCTTGCGTTGTAGAGTAGGATACTCAGTTTTCCTCCCTGTGGCCTTTCTAGCAAGCTAGCTCAGGCTTACTCAAATGGTCTCAGAATTTTAAGTCCAGCAAATGAAGACAAGCCCTGAGGCTTGAGGAATTTTAAGTCTGTGCTTGTGTCATAGTTGTTATTTCTCTATTAACCAAGGCAAATCACTAGGCCAAGGCCAAAATCACTGTGGAAGGTGACTAAGAAAACAGACACAAGGAGGGTATTTTTCGTTGTCATTTTTGCCAAAAATATGCCATGTGTCATGTGCCAAGGATCCCACATTCCAGCATTTGTGTGCAGGTCGGGAACTCTGACTACCATGGAGCCTGCTGACATTTTGCTTCCACATGTCTCAAAGTACATTTTTTTAAAAAAGGAAATGTTTGCTTGCTAATTGGAAAGTGGTTCATTAAACAAATCTAAACATTGTTATTATCATTTTCTTTATTATTGTTACTATTCAGGGGTTCTTAGGGAGTGTACTATGCCAATGTGTTACAGGCATCCCTATAAGGGAATCTCTTATCTAGTATTTCAAACGTGTTTGAATATAATGTATCTCCCAAGGCAGACAACCCAACTCCAAACACTTATTGCCATCACGACTGTAGGTCCAGTGTTTCCAGAACTTCCAATGTGTTCAGAGATGCAAGAAAGTTTTTTCATTTTATGTAAAATTTCCTAATTTTTAGATATTATGACCTGTTTAAATATTTTTTAAAGATTCCCTATCAATAAACTCTTTTTTAAAAGCAATATAAGGGACCAAGGATTCTCTTGGGAAAATATTCCTGCTAATGGAAGGCAGAGTGGAGCTCAGAGGTTTGATGAAACGAAGGCAGGATCAGGTGGAAGAGCAGGGAGGGGGTGATTTTGAACACTGAGGTCATCACTCAGGTTGTTCTCAGCCCAGTGGGCAAGTTCTCTCCCCTGAGTCCGGGTCCTGGGAGGAGGACAATAAAAGATTGAATAGGAACTGTTCTCCATGGGCACCCTGAGCTCAGGGAGTATCTCTGGTGAAGATGCTGGTGACCTCAGCTCAGTGTTCTCAGCGTCATTGAAGACCACAGGCCTTGGTGCTTCAAGGGACCAGCAGGAGGAGAAGTCTTAACTTTTCCCAATGGGTCCACCCATCACTGATCTGTTGCTTGTCAATTGGACCAGAGATGAGAGAGAGGCAGTTTTAGGTTTCCCTCTCAGTTTTCCTATAAGAAGGAGGATTTTTCTATGATGCATATTGACTGGACCCATCTCTTTTTCCCATCTGCATGTTATGTATATTCACGATTCTGGCCTTCCTGCCATTAAATGTTTTCCCCTTCTTTCCCCAAGACATTTATTTTATGCTTCCATCCCTGTTGTGGTAACTGATGTTTTCCAAAACTGTGCCATCCACATGCTCTAGTACAATGTGACTTTGCAAGTCACCCATCAGGAGGTGAATTACAATTCCCTTCCTGCTGACTGTAGACCAGCTTTGTGAATCTCTTGTAACCAATACAATTATGATCTCCTGTAACCAATACAATTTGGTGGAAGTGACTCCAGATGACTTTGAGAAGGCCTTGCCGCTGCTGCCTGTTTCTTTTGGGCCACTTGATCTACCGCAGAGTTTCTCATTAACACTTTTTGTTGGCAGTTAAGCTGGGCTTGTCCTGCACATCGTAGGGTGTCTAGCAGCATTCCAGGCCTCCACCCATTCATTGAGAGTAGCACTCTCCCCCTGGGTTGTAACAACCAAAACCACTTTTAGGTATTGCAGTTATTGTCTCCTGGGTGGGCAAAATCACTCCTTGTTGAGAACCACCACTCCACAGGAAGCCAGCCAACATTTAAGAATCCCGAGTACTCAAGACCACCACGCTGGAGAGTCACATGTAGGTGCTCCATCAAAAGTCCCAGCTGGAGCCCAGCCTTCCAGCCACCGTCTCCAAGGTGCGAGATTCGTGAGTGGAGCCACGTTGGATCCTCCAGACCAGCACATTTGCAGCTGAATATCATGGAGCAATAGTCAATGCCACCAAAAGCAGAAGAATTTCCCAGCTGAGCCCTGCCTAAATTCCTCACTAACAGAATCTGTGAAATTTTATATTTAAAAGGCTGATGTTTAACCCCATTAAATTTTGGGATGATTCATTATATAACAATAAGAACTGGGGCACCTATTCAGATGAACAGTGAACTAATGATATTTTAATAGTATTTTTCTACAAAAAAATAGTATTTGTTGCTTACCCTTTGAGGTTTATTTTAATTCATAACTTGTCATAGAGCAAATGACTTTATAAATACTTTCATCTTCTCATTCATTTAACCAATATTTGCTGAGGACCCATCTTTGTGCCAAGAACCATGTTGGATCCTAGATACACATAGCTAAATATGACATTTTAAAAATCATTATATCTGTGAAGTTTTCTTTATGTACTCTATGATCTAATCAACATTTCTCATTTTTGTGAGTTACTGACCTTAACATGATCTCACTTTTCTGTTTTTTTTGCTTCTGCTTATGATAATCTTCCTCCTGAAACTTATTCTTTTCTCTTTATTTTCCTGAATTCTGCCTACATTAGCACTAAATACCATCTCCTCCACGAACCTTTGTTACATCAGGATAACTTTTATCCCTTCTTTGACATTACACTTTTTTCTCCCCTCTTGCCAACTCCTAATTTGACATAGTATCATCCTTACTCAGAATCTTGTGTTTCCTCCTACTTTCTAGAGAAAAGAGAACCCAGGAGCATTGACTACACAATTCACAGATATGTTCATCCTCACCCGTGATGCAAGCAACCCTGCCTTACCTTCTTAACTCCATTTGCATTGAATAAGATATTCCTTCTTCAATTGAAAACCACTCTGTATTACTCCATTTTTCTGCTGCTGATAAAGATATACATGAGACACGGCAATTTACGAAAGAAAGAGGTTTATCGGACTTACAGTTCCACATGGCTGGGGGCACCTCACAATCATGGTGGAAGTCAAGGAGGAGTAAGTCACATCTTACGTGGATGGCAGCAGGCAAAGAGAGAGCTAGTGCAGGGAAACTCCCATTTTTAAAACCATCAGATCTCCTGAGACTTACTCACTATCACAAGAACAGCATGGAAAAGATCTGCCCACATGATTCAAGTATCTCCCACCGGGTGCCTCCCACAACATGTGGGAATTATGGGAGCTACAAGATGATATTTGGGTGGGGACACAGAGCCAAACCATATCATTCTGCCCTGGTGCCTTACAAATCTCATGTCCTCACATTTCAAAACCAATCATGCCTTCCCAACAGCCCCCAAAGTATTAACTCATTTCAGTATTAATTCAAAAGTCTACAATCCAGTCTCATCTGAGACAAGGCAAGTCCCTTCTGCCTATGAGTCTGTGACATCAAAAGCAAGTTAGTTACTTCCTAGATACAATGTGGTCACAGACATTAGATAAATACAGCCATTCCAAATGGGAGAAATTGGCCAAAACAAAGGGGCTACAGGCCCCATGAAAGTCCAGAATCTAGCAGGGCAGTCAAATCTTAAAGCTCCAAAATGATCTCCTTTGACTCCATGCCTCACATCCAGGTTATGCTGATGCAAGAGGTGGGTTCCCATAGCCTTGAGCAGCTCCACCCCTGTGGTTTTGCAGGGAACAGCCTCCCTCCTGGTTGTTTTCACCAGCTGATGCTGAATGTCTGCGGCTTTTCCAGGAGCACAGTTGGTGGATTTAGCATTCTGGGATCTGGAGGATAGTGACCCTCTTCTCACAGGTCCACAGGTGGTACCACAGTAGGGACTCTGTGTGGTGGCTCTGACTCCACATTTCCCTTCTGCACTGCCCTAGCAGAGGTTCTCCATGAGGGCCCTGCCCCAGCAGCAAACTTCTGCCTGGATATGCAGGCATTTCCATACATCTCCTGAAATCTAGGCAGAGATTCCCAAACCTCAATTCTTGACTTCTATGCAACCACAGTCTCAACACCAAGTGGAAGCTGCCAAGGCTTGGGGCTTGCACCCTCTGAAGCCATGGCCTGAGCTGTACCTTGGCCCCCTTTAGTCATGGTTGGAGCAGCTGGGATGTAAGGCACTAAGTTCCTGGGGGGCATGGTGCCTGGAAAAGGCATGGGAGTTCTGTGCCCATTCCCATGTCCCTTGCCCTATGTATCACTTCCGTATGACTGTTCTTCTGTATCCTTTATTATGTTCTTTATTAAGAAGTCAGTAAACATAAGCAAAGTGTTTCCCTGAGATATGTGGGCCACTCTAGCAAATTAATCCAACTCAAGGAAGGGGTTGTGGGAAACCTTGTTGTTGTTGTTGTTGTTTTTAAGATGCACTCTCTCTGTCACCCAGGCTGGACTGCAGTGGCACAATCTCACTTCAACCTCTGCCTCCCAGGCTCAAGTGATCCTCCCACCTCAGCCTCCCAAGTAGCTGGGACTACAGGTGCATGCTACCACACCCAACTAATTTTTGTATTTTTTGTAGAGCTGGGGTTTCACCATATTGTCCAGACTGGTCTCAAACTCCTGGCCTCAAGCTATCTGCCCACCCAGGCCTCCCAAAATGCTGGGATTACAGGCATGAGCCACTGTGCCTGGCCAGAGCCAAATAATAGCCAACTGGGCAGAAGTGTAGGTGATGACATACTACTTGGGACTGGCATCTGAAGTTGAAGGAAGTCTTGTGGGACTGAGTCATCAACCCATGGTGTGTCTGATGCTATCTCCAGGTAGATAGTATCCAGAATTGAGTTAAATTAGAGGACACTCAGTTGATGTCTGCTGGAGAATTGCTTGGTGTGTGAAAGAAAACCCCTAAACATCTGCTCATGGAAGTGTTCTGTAGGTGGAATGACTGTGTGAGAGTAAATTTAAAAAAATTCTGTTTTTTTTTTTTTCTCACTGGTTCTACTTACGCTCCTTGTTTTCAGAGTCCACTTTCTTGAAAGGATTATCTCCAAACACTGTCTCCACCTTTTTTTTTTTTTTTTTTTTTTTTTTTTTTTTTTGAGATCAGGCCTCACTCTGTCACCCAGGCTGGAGTGCAGTGGCACGATCTCGGCTCACTGCAACCTCTGCCTCCTGAGTTCAAGTGATTCTCCTGCCTCAACCTCCCAAGTAGCTGGGATTACAGGCAAGTGCCACCACATCTGGCTAGTTTTTGTATTTTTTGTAGAGATGGGGTTTCACCATGTTGGCCAGGCTGGTCTCGCACTCCTGACCTCAGGTGATCCGCCCACCTAAGCCTCCCAAAGTGCTGGGATTAAAGGTGTGAGCCACTGCACCTGGCCCACTTTTTGATTCCCTCATTTATTCTCTAACCTCATGTTGTAGTCTCCTCCTTTCTCATCTCTAAACACAGGGCTCTGCCTCATCCCATCTTTCATGCATTCTACTGCAGCCTCACTGGTGAAGGTGACCACACACATCACAATTGCTAACTAGCAGACAATTTTCAGTTTCCATTTCCCTTGCCGCTGTTATAATCGACACAGTTGCCTGCGTCCTCCTGCTTGCAACTCCTGTGGCTTCCCGAGATAGCTTTCGCCTGCAGCTAGGTCCTCTTCAGTCTCTTTTGGGGGTTCTTTTCTCCCTCTGCATGTAAATGTTAAGATTCTCTTCTCCCTAGTTCCTGTTTCTCTCCTTAGGGAGAAAAGTGCTTTCAAAAACTCCCACAGCTTCAGGTACCTCCTGACTCAGTGCTTCTCAGTCCCAACCACTCTGGGGAGCTCTGAACCACAGATGCCACTGCCACCTGGGTATTGGCAGTCAGACACAGCAAACGCTCCGCGTGCAGGACCGGACTCATCCTCTGCGTGTTTAAGTAAATCTCTCCTGTGGTCTCTATCTTGGAAGAAGGCACCACCCCCACGGAGCCACCCCAAAAGAGCCACCAAGTCTATGGACTCAGCCTCCAGTTAATTTGGTTCATGCTCTTCAACACCAGCTCTGCCTTAGCTCAGGCCCTCAGCATTTGTCCCCGGTCCCTGGCAGCAGCCTTCTAACCCACTGCCATCTCCAATTTGGCCCTCCCTCCTGGACTTTATTGACTCTGCTGCCAAATTCACCTTCCTAACATACACATTTGATCAAGACTAAGTCCCACTGGAGAGCAAAGTCCAAGTTCCTTGAGTTGGCAGCCAGGGCCTCTTGCTTACCTTTTTCATCCCATGTCTGGCTGTATCAATCCCAACACACTGGCCACACTAAATATATTGGCAGATCCTTGAGCACATTATACTCTCTCACACTTACAATTAGACCATGAAATATTTTGTTCTATTATTTTCTTTTTCTTCCTTCTGGCTTATCTTTCTTCCTTCCAATTCCTTTCTTAGTTGGCTAATTGTGCTCAATCTTAAAACACTCAGCCCAGGCCAGGCGTGGTGGCTCATGCCTGTAATCCCAGCACTTAGGGAGGCCGAGGCAGGCAGACCACAACTTCAGGAGATCAAGACCATCCTGGCTAACACAGTGAAACCCCATCGCTACTAAAAACACAAAAAATCAGCTGGGTGTGGTGGCACGCACCTGTAGTCCCAGCTACTTGGGAGGCTGAGGCAGGAGAATCACTTGAACCTGGGAGGCAGAGGTTGCAGTGAGCGGAGATCATGCCACTGCACTTCAGCCTGGGCAACAGAGCGAAACTCCGTCTCAAAAACAAAAACAAGAAAACCTCAGCCCAGTTGTTAAGTCTTGGCGTAGCTTTCCCTGATGCTCCCAATGGATGATAGAGTAAGGCCCCTCCCCCTTATCACTCAGCAATCTCTGTGGTTTTTCTCTATTACAGCACTTAGAAAAGTGTATTGTTGCTCTCTGTAGGCCTGCCTGTGCATAAGCTCCTTAAGAGCAGGGATTGCACCTCTTCTGTCTGTATTTGCAGCTACACTGTAGCACAGTGCCAGGCATATAGTAGTTGTTCAATAAATGTCTTAAGTAAATAATCCCCTTGAACCTTCTATGAAAGCCATTTGCATGTATTTTTTGCCTCCTTTGCTGGCCTGAAAACACTTTGAGAGTAAGAATTCTTTTTAAAAAATCTACCTCCCACTGTCTACTACCATGCTGTTCACATTCTAGACATACAATAAATGTTGAATTATATCACCATTTGTGCTTCGTGTGTTCAGATAAACCTAAATAGTGTTCATCAAAAATAACAAAATGTTCATTTTTACAATGCTGACCAACGACATAATGCCATGATATTGAAACAGATGGTTAGTTGTGACTTTTATAATTATACAGAATACATCCTTTCAAACAGCAAATTGCTGCAGAGCCTTTTGGCATCTCGTCCATACTTAATAGTTTGCATTGTTTCTGTTAGGATTTTGTACAAAGTACCTGCTATCTTCAATAAGGGCCTCCTAGGAGGATAATTTTTCATAGCCAGAGTGTCCAATCTACCACAACTTTGACAAAATAGCTTACAGAATGACTCAACCCTTTGCTACAATTGTTTGCTCAGTAAACTTCTGCGTTATTTATCTGTTGGGTGATAGAAAGTAAAAAATTTCCTTGCTGTGCATCCTGCATACTGTTTACTTAGCCCTGAAAAGTTCTGATTCTGAATTTTTCCTGAGATTTCACATACCTTTTACGACATTATCCATGAACTTCTACAATTAGATGCATTAACATTTATTTCATAGTAGCTATAACTTCATCATTTCAATATTTGATGAAAGCCCTAGATTGAGACTTGGGAAACAAAAAGTGTTTTCATATGATTTTGGGGGCAGATGGTTTCAGCTGTTGGATAATTTCATCTAATTTATGTCTAGTCTTTTATAGTTTCTAGTAGATATGAAAACATGTTTGCTTTTACTACTCAAAGTGATATACTGATTTTGTGTGAAGAATATAAATTTCAATCACAATACAGTTGTATTGTACCCCAGTTGGGTTCTAAAGTCAGCCTTTTTGGCAAAAAATATGTGTGAAAAAAATGATCCTTGACAGTCACCCAAACAAAAGCAGACCTTCCTTCTCTCCCAAGTGCAACACAGCCAAATTTCTTCTCATGTTACCACAGATTGCTGTTTTGTTAGTTTGATACCAAACGAAGTTGCTGGCTTGCATTTAAGGGCTGCTTGATATGAATAGCATATATCTATAAAGCAAGACATTTTCAGTAGCCTGAGATATTCGCACAACCAAAGACACACAGGATCACTGGAGTTGACAACAAATTCCCCTCCCATTTCATTGTCACTTAAGAGTACATGGTCTTTGGTGGAAGAGCATGTAGAATCACCACAGTATTGCCCCCCTCTCTCCCTTTCTTTCTCTCTCCTCTCCACTTGCTGCCCAAACTGGATAATCCATAGAACTCAAATGTGCATGTTCTGTGACTACACTGGAGCTTTTCTTTATTGTTCTCAATAGCTTATCACAAACACAGCTGAAACCAAGAGCATTTCTATCAACTCATCCCATTACAACAGTTCTCCATTTCTAACCCCCATAAGTCTGATTTCGGTTCTGGAGTTCTGGAGTTCTGAACTTCCAAATTTAATTAAAACTTCATCTGTATCCAGGTATGTCTAGTTCTTATTGAGAGATCCCCTGCAAAAAGAAAAGAAGGACAAGATTTTTTTTAATGAAAAAAATAAAAGAAAGAAAAAATGGGTAAATGGATTTGGGGAGCCCTGACAACTGAAGCAGAAAGGAAAGGGAGCTAAGTAACATATGCTATCTCTTTAATCCTCCCTTGACAGGTGTTATTTTTGCTCCATTTTACAGAGAAAGAAACTGAGGTTTAAAGATATCCCATAACTTCCCCAAGGTCACAGAGATGTTAAGTGGCACAGTGGGGATTCAAACACAAATGTGTCTGGCCCCCACACTCTCATGCTTACTGGCACAGTTTGGATCTGTGTCCCCGCCCATATTTCATGTTGAATTGCAATCCCCAGTATTGGAGGTAGGGCCTGGTGGGAGATAATTTGATCATGGGGGTGGATTTCTCATGAATGGTTTAGCACCATCGGCTTGGAGCTGTCTTCATGATAGTGGGTGAGTTCTCGTGAGATCTGGTCATTTAAAAGTGTGGCACCTCGTTCCCTGTCTCTCAATCTCTCTCTCTTGCTTGTTGCTTGCCATGTGATGTGCCTGTTCCCCCTTCACCTTCTGCCATGAGTTAAAAAAAAAAGGCTTCCTGAGGCCTCCCCAGAAGCAGATGCTCCTGTGTTTCCTGTACAGCCTGCAGAACCATGAGGCAATTAAACCTCTTTCCTTGTGAATTATTCAGTCTCAGATATTTCATCATAGCAATGCAAGAATAGCCCAATACATTTACACTATATCATGTGATATGGTTTGGCCTTGTCCCCACCCAAAGCTCGTCTTGAATTGTAATAACCCCCACATGTCAAGGGTGGGGCCATGTGGAGATCATTGAATTATGGGGGCAGATTTTCCTATACTGTTCTCGTGATAGTGAGTAAGTCTCATGAGATCTGGTGGTTTTATAAATGGGCATTCCCCTGTACAAGCTCTCTTGCCTGGTGCCGTCATGTAAGACGTGACTTTGCTCCTCATTCACCTTCTACCATGGTTGTGACTCCTCCCCAGCCATGTGGACCTGTGAGTCAATTAAACCTTTCCTTTATAAAATACCCAGTCTCAGTTATGTCTTTATCACCAGCATAAGAACAGACTAACATATTATGCTATTAGCATTATTCTCAAATTCTATGTTTCCTCCTTCCCTTTATTATAAGGCTACTATGACATATTTTATAACCATTTTTTTCCTAATCATGCTAGAAAATTTGTGACTACTGATTCCTTTAAAAGATCTGCATAGAGTTAGATTGCTGTCTTGCTCCAGCTTTTGAAAATAACTAGAAATCTTGGATAAAATATGAAAAACAAGACATCAATTCTCAAGACAGGAGCAGAGGTCAGAAGAGCACTAGATCCAGCTTTGCAGTGGGGTCTGTTGCTAAGCCAGATGTACTTGAATTTTAATTTTCACAGCCTCAAGGGATATGGGAAGCAGAATGCCCCAGGGTCAGCCCCAGGTTGGATGTCACAGGTGATGGTTCAGATGAAGATGGGATCCGAAAGGGTTACAACCTAATACAGGACAGGGAAAAACAATAAATAAGTACTCCATCCTCAGCCTCACGCTACTGTGTCAACCCTTGGCTCTGGGCAGATTGCATAGGAAAAATGCCCTGGAGAATTTGGAGCCCACCAGTTGATTCCTGTATATAAAGCCCTCATTCAAACGCCTCATGAGGTCCAGTATGCCTCAAGCCAAAAATTTAATTTAGAAGAGGGTTTTCATCCAACGAGGATACCACCTGACACAGGAGGTGTTTGGAAATATTTTGGGATGTTTGGGGGTTCTCACAGTTACTGGGTGTACTACAAACTTTTTGCAGATGGTAAACAGAGACAGGAAACTTCCATAATAAAGAAACGTCCTGTCCAAAAATGCTAACATCATACTCCTTGAGAGACACTTATTTGACATAAATGGGCCGCACTCCTAGGCACCTGAGAAAACACAACTAAATTTGCCCAGAGAAACCGACTTTTATCTTGGATTTAAAACATTTTTACAATTCTCAAAGGAAAATAAGAAAATCATAGTCAAAAATAAACAATATGGAGTTTTTTCTCAAATAACTAAAAATACAACTACCATTCCGTCTAGCAATCCCACTACTGGGTATCTACCCAAAGAAAAAGAAATCAATATACCAAAGAGATACCTGACTCATGTATTTATTGCAGCACTATTCACAAGAGCCAAAATATAGAATCAAGCTAAATGTCCATCAACAAATGATTAGATTTTAAAAATGTGGCATATATACACAATGGAATACTACTGGGCCATAAAAAGAATGAAATCATGTATTTTGCAGCAACATGGATGGAACTAGAGGTCGTTAACTTAAGTGAAAGAAGCAGACACAGAAAAGCAAACATCACATGTTCTCACTCATCCATGGGTGCTAAAAAATGTGTACACATGGATGTGGAAAGTGGAGTTCATAGACAGTGGAGACTAGGAACGGTGAAGGGTTAGGAGAGTGAAGAATAATAAATATTTATATTATTGAGAGATGGATACTCTGAAGCCCTGACATGACTATTATACAATCTATGCACATGAGAAAATTGCACTTGTACCCCTAAATATATACAAATGAAAAAAAAAAAAAACAAATAAAATAAGGAAATAAGGCACAACCCACAGTAGACATGAGACTGAGAGATGACAACTTCTGCGCCGGTACCTGAAGGGTTGGTTAGCTGACAGGTTCCGCAGAGTCACCACTCCCTCCAACATGACACAGCACTGCCAGGACAGGCATCCTACCCTGCCCGCACCCTCTTAACACCTGCATCCAGGTCCCTGCTCAAGCTGGAGGGTGGCCTATCCCAGCCAACACCATGCAACTCAGTCTCTAGTGAGAACAGCAGCAGGTGTGGGGTATAGACACGGTAGGGAGGCTGAATGGGGCAAAGAGGCTCAGAGAACCTGTTCTGAGCCTGGGTCCACACCTGAGTGGAGGCTCCAAGCGGAGGTTCCAAGCCTACAGTGCATGCTGCATTGTCCCATTGGCTCCACTTGCAAAACACAAATTCACATTAACTAAGAATAAAGAATTTCAAGATGGCAAGTGCATAGCTCTAAACCCCTAGTGAGGGGCCTTTTTGAGCATGGAGTCCTATGTGACCATCCTAGTCACACACCACCCAGCTGGCCCTGGCTCTTAGAAACACCGACAACCCACTGATGTGGCCAGGCCAGCTCTCAGCTGCCAGGAACTGCTTTTCTCTTTCTTAGGGAAATAAACCTATCTGTAGGAATTCTGGAGCTAGGTGTGGAAAGCCGGTGAGGAGGTCCCATTGTCTACATAAAGTTTGCATAGTGTTTCATTTAATGCCCTTGTTTTCGGTACCCAGTTTCTCAGCCAGGAATTCTCAAGCCTGGATTTCTTTTGTTTCCGATTCTTCATAGCATAAGCCTCTAGTCTTCTGCCAGGGAAAGAGAATCCAATCTGGATTCAATCTGGAATCCAGATTAGAATGGAATGAGGGAGGTGTCTGGGGTAGTTGCTTCTCATAAAACTTTCAGATAACCTTTCTGTGTCTAATCCCACGCCCCATTTTCAGAAGTGTATGATACTTTCCATTTTCAGAAACTTCCATTTCAGGGGTGATGGGTGCACCAAAATCTCACAAATCACCACTAAAGAACTTACTAGTGTAATCAAACACCACCTATTCCCCAATAACCTATGGAAATAAAAAAAATTAAAAATAAAATAAACTTCCATTTCAGAACTTCCTGTGATGTAAGTTGACGTGGCTTCCTCTCCTCAGCTTATATTTCCATTTCCTCTGCATTGCTAATTCATTGCTAATTGTGTTACTGTTCTCCTCTTCACTCTTATGCTCTTTCTGCTATGGGATTTTGGCTTTTCAAATCTCTACAGTTGTCATCTTAATGGGGTTTGGGAAAAGTCAGCATGGTACGTATGTAATCAATTCTACATGTGTAATTGTAAGTCTCTCTTTTTATTTCCTTCTCCATTTGAAAACAGAAGTTCTCTTTCTCTTTTCCCCTCTTCCCCAGTGGTTGCATATAGGGAGTACTGGTCATGGTTAGATTTACAATTTCAGCCTAAAATGGGAGATCCTGAAAAGCCTGGCCTCAAATGGGGGGGATGCATTGACATTGTGTCTACTGGAAGAGGGTGCATGGGGGCTGGACGCTAAGCAATAAAGCATATTAGATACCTAATACCTAATTTAACAGGAGCTCCAAAAGCACTGTGATTCCTTCTTCTCTGGAAACTGCAACTGTCACATGAGGATGAGGCTCCAACAGCAGCATCTTTGCCATGGATGCCCTTGGTCCTAAACAACGAATGCAACTGGGCCAATAAGATTTTCTCCCCTTGGAGTTTCAACTTTGAACCGAGATGACAGAATTAGGAATTATCATTAACACTGGCAGCACTCTAGTGGGGAGGCCCTCAAATTCTGTTGCAGAGTCCCCAAGAACCACCAAAGTCTCCGCACGTCACAAACCCTATAGGTGAACTTTTCTTTGTGTGCCATGAGATACCATCATACACCATAGCTGACCAGGGAATCCTTCCCTTTTCACTCAAGGTGCTGCACTCGATTGCCGGGGTGCTGAGCTGAAGTTACAAGAACCAGTCACGTATATACCTTCCCCACTTTATGTTCAGTGACTTCACATTGACAAGTTGAAATCGACCATAGTGAGAGTATTTACATCACAGGAATTGGCAAATACCACAGATCAGAGTTCAGGAGTCGACCCCCTCCCCTCACCCAGAGACCTGGTTCTTAAACATTTCATAGCACAGCACTGATCGTAATCCTAGTTTACTTTTCCCTGGCCCTCAGTTTGCCCATCCCTAAATGGGCAGAATACTTCTGCTTTCCTTTCTTGTCACGAATGTTGAGATTTAACTGAAATAAACAGAAAACAAAATGAAAATTTTGAACTAGTCAAATGTTCAATATTTTTAGCATTGTGTCAATTGATTTCAATTAAACAATTATTATTAATGACATATTGTTTAATGTATTAATAATTTTATGAGAATAGAACACAGATTAGACATAGACTTGACTGGTTTATGCATAACTTGAGGAAATAAAGATAATATAGCAATATTTAAAATATATTAAGGATATAAGTAAATTTTCCATCTATTTTCTTTAGCAAGTTGCAACAACCCCCAATGAGAATCAGAGAGAGGAGAAAACTAAGTTATCTTTTAATGCCCTCCTCCCATTCCACTTGGTAGAAAATTTGAAGCATTTTTCTCTAAAAGATTAAAACAATCAGTTAGTCTGAAGATGACAAAATCAACCATCAGTATAATACATTATTGCTTTATATTTGTATAAAAATATTTTTTATAAAGTGAATCTGTACTCCTAATCTTCTTCGAGTCTATTAACACCTATTTTTATTTTACTTTAGAGTCTCAATACAACTCTCATCTTGCCTTTTTTCTTTTACTTACATATAAAATAGAGGCCCTCAGATAAAATATAGCTTGAATTTCAATTTCAGGTGCAGAGTAAGGATGTGCAACTACTACATTTAGATCCATATCTTGAGGTTTGTGTTCTGTGCTCTAAAAGTTGAATTGCCATTAACTCTATGTCCCTCATTGAAAACAGATATTGAATCAGAAAAGTATGGATATTTATCATTGTGAAAAAAAATGTGTAAGGTAAGCAATTCAGATAACATTAGAAAACTATAACAAAACAGACATGCTTATTATTTATAGGGTGCTTTTGAGAACATAAAGAAGGGACAGCCCTTGTCCACTGGGACCGTGGTTGAAGGACAAAAGAAGAAACAGGCTAAGTAAGCAAATCAGAAACATGAGTCTGAAGGAAGACGAGTTTCCCAGATGAGATATTACTGACATTCAGTTTCATTTTTCTTCTTCCTTGAGCCATCTCTCATGCCTTCTCCTGGGGGGAGAATTTTATTAGGGGACTGCATTGAAAACATTTGGTGAAACATAATTCTGAAAACAAATTTGCAAGAGAGGGATTTTGCTGAGAAAAGCCTAAGAGAAATATGTTTTTCACACATAGGGAGCGGCCTATGAAAATTTATAGGGAGAAAGGGAATATCAAGTCCTAGAGAAAATGAAGAAAAGAAAATACATAGGCAAAAGAGAAAAAACACTAAGACAAGGAGAGGAAGGGACTCAAAGACAGTTATGATGCATAACATAGTGTTATATCTTTACTTACAATCAATTCTGAATTATACAGCTCTCAGGACACAAGTTTTTATGCCTTCACCAGAATAAAGTTGTAAAGGAGGCTTGATGCAGAAGGGATTTTACTTCTTGTCCTCGTAGATGGCCTCTCCCTTCCCCCTCTTTAGGTGCCAATTATATGCTTGCCCACCAAGACCTCTCCCAGGTCTTTTATCTTTAAACTTTATCTCTGATTTGGAATGAAAAGCCTTGCCCAGCAAAAGCAATTTCAGGCATCAGTGAACAGGAAAGTTTTTTCCCCAAGCCTATGGAATCTATCATATACTATCACTTGTGTATCTTGTACACATTTTTAATTATCTTGTAGCTTTAGAGGCAGGCAAAAATGATAACTTCACAGTGCTGATAACTTATCCATATTAGAATTCAATAAATGAAATGTTCAGGATGATAAGAGTAGAAGCATATTCCAAACCTGAATAACATCATGGCCATTAGCAAGTGGAGGGCTACAGGAAATCTTCTCAGCGAAAGAAAGGAAGGTGGTCTGCACCTTGGTGATCTTTGGAAACCTCCATAAATACAACATGGTAACAATTCCTTCAGCTCTTTATGTATTCACACCTTCAACAAATACTCACTGAGCAGCTACTCTGTGTTGGGCCATGATTTTAGCATTTGCTCTCTGAACTGAGCAAGACCAAAAAAAGGTACCTGTTTCCATGGGCCTTCCATTGCAGGTGAGAAAGGAAAGAAAAAACCAAATACACAGGAAACATGTCAGCTGGTGATAAAATGCTATGCAGAGACCTGATGTGATAGATCAAAACTAGGTGGCAATTTTAAGTCATCTGGTCAAAGAAGGTCTCTCCAAAGAGGTAATATTTCAATTAAGCAAGCATGCATGGCAGTAAGATGCAGCCAAGTGAAGATCTGGGAGGGAGAACATTCCAAGCAGAGTAAATAGGTGTCCTAAGCAGGGAAGGAGGCCCATATGGTTGGAATGCAGTGGGTCAGGAGTGAGGGCATGAGGTGAAATTGGAAATGTAGGGAGAGGCCAGATCATAGAAAGTGGGTAGTGTGAGAGGAAAAATGATTGGATTTTATCCCAGTTGCTATAGAAAACTCTTGCAGGCTTTTAAGAAGTGGAGTGATTGGATCATATTTAAATTTTAAAAGATCATACTGGCCGCTGTGCACAGGATGGGTCATAAGGTGTCAAGGGGAAAAGCAGAGAGACAAGTTCAGAAGCCAACACAGCCTGCGGAATGAAAGCTGACAACAGCTTGGATTAGGTCAATAGAAATAGATATCCAGAAGAGGTCAGGCTCAGGACACATCTTAGAGTGCCCCCAACAGATGTTGTTTGTGAATTGGATAGAAAGGTACTGAGCAGGTGGGGGAACCAAATCATAAATTTTTGCTCAAGGAACTGGGTAGATAATGGTGCATTAACTGAAACAGAGATACCAGGAAGGAACAAGTTTGTTGAGGGGATGTAGAGAGATATGCATTCTCTTTGGCCACATTAAGTTTGAAATGTTTATGATATATCCAAAAGGAGATTAGATAATTAGATATGCCAGCCCAGAGCTTAGGAAGATGTCAGAGGTAATTATGTGAGAGAGTGTCGCTGATTTACAGATAGTATTAAATTTCATGGAGTAAATGAGATCTGTAGTAGTGTCTGTGGTAAAGCAGATGAGAGAGATCCCCGGGCCTCTCTGAGAACTTGTCGTCTGAGAAGGAAAAGCTTATGAAAAGAATTCAGACCAAGAGAGAATGGTATCATAGAAGCCAAGACAAGAATGTGTTTTAGAAAGTAGTCAGTTGAAAGATAAAGGAAGTTAAAAGATAAATGTAACTATTGGACATGGCAATATGGTAGTCATTAGTGACCTTGATAAAATGAGTATCAGTGGAGTGGTATTGATGAAAGTGCAGTTAGCATGGGTTGAATGATGTGGAAGGGAAAGAAATGAGTAGGAAACTGGAGAGGGATGTGAGGTCCAAGCACTTTTTAAGATAGATGATATTGAAACATTGCTTCAGTAGGGAGAGAGAAATTGATGAAGGAGTTGGATGTGGATAACAGCAGTACAGACTGCCTGAGAACTCAAAAAGTGTTGGGATCCAGGGTTTAAGTAGAGAAGTGGTATTAGAAAGCGACAAGAGCCCTTAATCCACAGTAAAAAGAGGGAAGTCAGGAAATACAAGAGAGATGGAAATAAATTGACAGATTTGATGGTGGGAAGAGCAGAATTCCCATCTGATTGCTTCTGTTAATAACTTATAAGATAAGGTCATCTGCTGAGAGGCAGAGAAGAACATGTAAAAAGATTAAGGGGTGTAAAATAGACATTTTGGACAATGAGAAATTAAACACGCTAGGGAAATGCAGTAAGATCATGGGACAATGTTGACCATTCATTGAAGATTTGTTGATAATTAGTTGAAATCATTTACAGTATGCCAAATTGACATCACTGTGTAATTTTCTCCAGTAATGTTTAGCTGCTTAAATTTCAGCATGGAGAAAGTAAACAGCTGAATTGGAACTACAGGGGAGATTTGCAGATAAAAGCAACATACAGAAGTAAGAGTTTTTGATGGAGTAATTAAAATGAAAGGTCTGAAAGCAAGGGTGGTTAAGAAGGAAAGTGATGGCATGAGGCTTATAGTATGGTTTGGCTCTGTGTCCCCAGCCAAATTTCACCTTGAATTGTAATAATCCCCACGTGTCAAAGGCAGGACGAGGTGGAGATAATTGAATCATGGGGGCAGTTTCCCCCATGCTGTTCTCCTGATAGTGCATGAGTTCTCATGAGATCTGATGGTTTTATAAAGCACTATCCCCTTCATTGGTCACTCATTCTCTCTCCTGCTGCCCTGTAAAGAGATGCCTTCTACCATGATTGTATGTTTCCTGAAGCACCCTAGCCGTGCAGAACTGTGAGTCTATTAAACACCTTTTCTTTATAAACTACCTAGTCTTGGGTATTTCTTCATAGCAGCATGAAAACAGACTAATAGTTTGTAACAGCTCATGAGAATTTTTTGAATTATACTTGGAAGAATTGAGATGGAAAAATAGTTCAAGTGGAAGGAATAGAGAAGGTTGCCTGGAAGGTAGGAGTTAGAAGTCAGTGCTTGATGTCAAGGTTATTAAGTAATCTCCTTATTGATGATGACTATGTCAAGAGTGAAACCGTAAGAGTGAATTGCTGGAGTGGATGGAGAAAAAGTAATAGAGGTGAATGGCTAAGGAAATAAGAAACCAAAACGTGGGGATAGGTCCTAGATATGGATGTTGAAGTCATCAAGAATGGTGAGGGGTTGAAATGAAGAGACAGTCTAGTAAAGTCATCAACAGTTCAGCAAAATGAGATGTCACCGAATACTGGTTGAAGGTAGCAATTAGGAGGAAATGCAGTTAGTACAGTCTAATGGCAGGGACACAAGGGAGCTGAAGGTTTAGAAGAAAGGGAAGGAGAAATTGTGTAGAAGCAACAATCAAGAAAATGCAAGATATTCCTAATGCCAAGTCCAAAGTTTTTTAGGATGTGGGTGACTAAAAATCTTCTGTTCAACATGTTTACCAGAGAAGCAGTGTTATGGAGCAAGAAGAAGATGAAGAAAAGAGGTTAAGATGGAATACCGAGGAAGTTTTGATGATAGATATAGATCATTTTCCATGTCATCCAACAAATACTCTTCGGTCTGGGCAGAGTTCTGGGTATTGTGTGTGGGTACAATGATGAACAAGACAGTCATGGTCTCTGCTCACAGGGAACTTGCATTCTGGATGGAGGAGGGGAAAAATGAACAAATAATAAAGAAAACAAATCAGGTACAGCTTTAGGCAATGAAGGGAATTTAAACATGTGATTGTGATCTGACCCAACAGCTTCTATAGATTAGGGACTGATGAGGGACACTTAAAACAGGGCCCAATGCTAATGCTAGGAGATATACCTGGTGTAAATAACGAGTTAATGGGTGCAGCACACCAACATGGCACATGTATACATATGTAACAAACCTGCACGTTGGGCACACACCCTAGAACTTAAAGTATAATAGAAAAATAAATAAATTTTAAAATAAAATAAAAAAACAAATATTAAAAAAAAAAATCAGGACCCAGTAGAAGGGTTGGGACAAGCAGGGATAGAAACGCATTCCGATTAGTGGCTGTACAGGGAAGTGTAGGGTGCATAGGCCATGGGATGCTGAATCACTGGGGGTGGACTAGGGCATGAGATGTGTTAGGAAGGATTGCAGCTCCAGGTGGCATAGCAACTGTGTTAATGTCCTAGGACTGTTGGAACAGAAATCCCATAAACCAGGTAGCTTGAAATAACAGAAACTTATTCTCACAGTTCTAGAGGCCAGGAGTCCAAAATCAAGGTATCAGCAGGATTGGTTCCATCTGGAGGCTCTGGAGGAGAATCTGTCCCATGCCTCTCTCCTCGCTCCTGGTGCCTGCCGGCCATCCTTGGCTTTCCTTGGCTTGTGGCTGAATTGTTCTACTTCTGCCTGCATCTTCACATGGCTGCCTTTCCTCTGTATGTGTCTGTGTCTTCATGTCGCTGTGTCTCTATCTCCCTCTCCTTATAATGACACTAGTCATGGGTTTTAGGGCTCACCTTACCCCAGTATGACCTTATCTTAACTTGGTTACTTCAGCAAAAAAAACTCATTTCCAAATAAAGTAACAGGTTCCCAGGTGCTGGGTGGGCAAGAATTTCAGGGAGACACTATTCAACCCAGGACAGCCGCCAAGGGTTGTTGCCCCAGGCTCATGAGGCTAAGGACTTCCTCACGTCTTCCAAAGCAGGGCATTGCGGTGTAGTGATAAGGAGGGCTAAGTACATAGACACTGACTCCTAGCCCTGCGGCGGGGTGGGGGGGGGTGTGGCTTGAGCAATAGCAAGAGGTGAAAAGAGGGGAAATAGAGCACATCTAAATTGAGATTCCAGCTCGACTGTGGAGGAGACAGGCAGCATCAGCAAGTATGATAGACTGATTATGCTGTGGACTAGATTAAATGCATATGTTGAACTCCTAATCTCCAATTTGACTGTATTTGGAGATAGGGCTGTTAGGAAGGTAATTAACGTTAAATGAGGTCATAAGGGTGGGGCCCTAATCCCATAGAAATGACGTCCTTACAAGGAGAGGAAGAGACACCAAAGAGCTCTGTGTCTCCTGCGAGCACAGAGAAAAGGCCATGTGAGAACAGGCAGAGGCTACTATCTACAAGCCAGGAACGGAGGCTTCACCAGAGTCCATCTCTGACAGTGCCTTAACTTGAACTTTTAGCTTCCAGAACTGTAAGAAAATAAATTCCTGTCATTTAAGCACCCAGTTTGTGTTGCTTTGTTACGGCAGCCCTAGCAGTCTAAGACAGCAAGTCTTCACTTTAGGTATAATAAATAGAAGTCAAATGTCCCACAGAGATAAAGGTGAAAAGGGAGATAAAAGAAGGAACAAGGGAGTAGTATGTCCTGTAGGAACACCTCTTTAATATGGCAGAGTTTCTGATTTGATTATGAAGGATTTTTTATTAAACAAATATTTATTGTGCACTTATTATATACAAGCCACTTAGTTGCATTGCTAAATTTCAGACACCTGACAAACTCCAGTGGAAATTAATAGACTTTGATCTGATGCCAAAGAGAGAATGACTGTGTAGGGCCATTGTGTGCTTCGCCATTTCTAGGCATCAAATGGAAATAATGTTCACCTTATGGTATTGTGTTCTCAAAGAGATGAAAAATAAACCTATACTGTGAAAGTCATATGATATTAATTATTTCTTAACATTGGGGAAAACGTTATTTAAAAAAAAAAACAATATCCTGGCATTACAGACATTGTTCTTCATGTCATCTCTAGCAGCAAGAGCTGAAATTGTTTCATCCACTTCCCTGTGTCTTACATTTCTAACCTCATGTTTTATTCCCCCTATCCCAAGCCATTTCCATTTGATTGTCACATGGGGAATTATTTTGACCCTTGATAACAAGTTTAGAAGCTTCTTGCAATCCAGTTTCACAATTTGCATTCACTTTCAGCTATTCCTGAAAGAGCATACAAATAGCAACCGAACGGTCACTCCGAAGGTCTGGTCTGGTTTAACATCTTTATTAGCAATCTGGAAGAATAAGAAAACACCACCGTAATAAAATCTGATTCTAAGTTGGGAGTTGCTGCAATGACAGAGGAATAAATTGAGGAGAAAACCACAGAGTAACTGAAATTCAATGTGGCAAGTTACAATCTAATATATCTTGGAACTAAAAAAGAATTCAAAACATGGACTGTCAATAGATGAGTGAAATCAGTCAAATATTAATGACCTAGAAGGCCTAAGGGTGATGGCAAAGTTAATTGTGTGTGTTAGCAGAACTGAGATGGGCTAGACAATGATCAATGCTATTTTGTACAGCAAGTAAGGAAATAAAGTGAAGAAGGAAAATGTAAAAGATTGGTGAGATGGCATCTAGAATTCGATATTGTACTAGATGTGTTATTATTTGAAAACTTGCTCAATTCTAGAGAGGTTAAAATCATATATCAAAGGAAGAGAGGAAAGAGAGGACTCACATTGGCAAAACCATGTTGGATGAAGAATTAAAGTAGATAAATATGATCTGGCTGCTTTAGCAATTATTAAAGATTGCAGAAAGCAGTGTAGCATAGTAACTAAGAACGTCAAAGTCAGATTGGCTTTGAGTCTCCCATTCTGCCACTTATTGGTTGTTTGACCTTGAGCGAGTTATATAACTCTTGAAGTCTCAGTTTCTTCCTCTCAAAATCAGAAATAGGAGTAACTCATTCTTAGTGTTATTTGACAAGTGAATGAGACAGAGCATGCTGAAATAAATTAAATTCTCAATAAATGTTGACTAAAACAAACAACCATAATGATGGTCCACACATAACTGGAAAAGTTTTATATTAATATATACACATTTTGGTCAAAATTTTATTTATTTTTAATTAGGGATCATTTTTGCAGAGGAATTTTTCTAGGTGTGACAGTCAACTTAGAATTTCCGCGCAACTATTCGACGGCTTTTCTGGAAGCAGAGTGTTAATGATAAGTAGTTCACTGTCCCATCAGTTTCTCCACTACCTAATTCTACCATCTGTCCTCCCATCTCTTCCTAATCAGAATAGCCCTAATAGGCAGTCCTAGATCTAGTGGTTTTTTTAAAAACCAAGAGAATATGGAATGAGAACCAGATGGTAAATTTGAGCATATCTAGGACAATCACTTTATTTAGCTACAAAAGCAAACAAACAAAATTAAACAGTGGTTTCTCCTTTTTATATGTTGGTTTCCCTGGCCAGATATCTCCTTGAACTTTTCAGATGACAGAAAAAAACAAAATTCTACCCACTCTTCATGTAGCCCTATAATCTCAAACCAAAGCATATCAAAATTAGAGCGTATTTTGGTTGTGTCATTTTTAAACGTCTCAGTCATGTGTAGCTGCTTCCTGTTGCTTATGTCAAGTCTTCTGTGATTCAGGCTGAAGGGCAAATTGAGATATTCTTTTCTTAAAGGGAAATATTTCTCATGAACTGAAGGCTACAAGGATGGACAAAATGTGAGAATTCCAGCAGGAAGATGTTGTAAATCACCTGGTTAGAGAGAGTTTCTCTCTTCCTGAAGTTCGCTTGCAGATTTACATGCTTCCCAAAGACAGGGGAGGTAATGAAGTGTGTTCCTGTAAAGGTCATTTTCTGATGCTAGAAGCCTGGCTTGCCCATTGTAATCGACTCTGCTGTGTTAATTAACAACACTGGACGCATTCCTTTTTCAATTGAAAATTTGTGCTCCAACGGCTTGATCAATCTGATAACACAAAATAAAAATCATTCTGCTCCCAAAGACTTTTTTTTGAGAAAATAGGTGGATGACATAATACTTCCAGACATAGTCCAGACATATCAAATTTTTTTCCCAAATTGAATGTTTTTGAAGAGTTAGTAAGAACTATCAAGTAGATTCTGGCAGAGATATTACTTTGAGATAACAGATCAATCATCTCAGCCCTTTCTATATATCTTGATTTTAATGCCATTGAAATAACTTTAGGATATTTCCAATGATGCATAAAACCATATTTTATAAATAATTATGAAGAAGATTTGGAGTTTAAAAAACAATTTAATTAGCTTGACAAATACCTCACTTCTTCCCTTAACTTTGTGACTCCACACTGTGACAGAAACAACAATATTTCAACGTTTATAGTTCCTTTTACCAAACATTCCTTTTTGCCCAAAGGAAGGATCAAGAGTCTTCCTCAGGAAACGGGAAAAGTGGTGCTCTACTTTTGTGTAAACCTGAACACCAAAAAGTTATAATGTTCTACTTTAGAATTCAATGACATTAAAGACACCTTATTATTTGGAAAAGTATTTTTCCAAAAACAAAAGTGCTAATAGAGTCCAGACATGTATCAAGTAACCACCCAGCTCTTGATCTGCAACTGGAAGTATCTTATCTTAGTTTTGTTTGAGAGTGTTTTTCTAGCTTATTGAAACAACAGTGTGCCTATTTACTTTTCACTTGTATGCTATTATGAGAATTGAACAATTAGGAGACATACTGAATTTTTTTCAGCTTGGGGTGTCCATTTAGTGTGTTTTCCTGTCTGAGATAAAGCTGTGTAAAACACAAAGTTGAATCAAGTGATTTTTATGACAGTTTCCCACCTGCTCTCCCGGTATGGCAAATAATCCCACACTTTGGTGAGCTGTTTTATGTTGATTTGGCCTCAGTTTTGGGTAAATAAGTGTTATTTGATAATTTGATGATCAAATTGTCTATATCTGACTAGCAGTAAGCACGCACTTTCGATTAGTTGTTAGCTTTGACTAGATATAACTAATTCTTGATTTTTCCTAGATAAATTTTGTTAGAAAAATATTTTGTTGCTAAAGTGTCCTTTAGACTTCCTTTGGTAAAAAATAAAAATTAACAAACTGATTACTTGGAAGAAAAGAATAGACTTCTTGCAACACCTGCCTTGTGTTTCTGTCTCCATAATGACTTGGATGATTTCATCTCTTCAGGAGCGTCAAAAAGATAATGTCTATCCAATCTGCCTCTAGATGATCTTGTCTGAGACAGTTTAGAACATTTAACAACTTTGCCTTGTACCAATCCGAGTAATTATGCCCCATGTGATTGAATCACATATTTCCTGCTGCATCAAGGTTATCCAGATATCTGGAGCAAATTCCATTTTGTTGTAGGTAAAAGCAAGCTGTCCTGCATTAGGCCCGATAGCACAGCATTAAACGTCTGCTACCTTAGGCATGTTCTTCACTTTTCAGATTAAAATGTCTGATAAAGACATTTGTATATTTTCATTTGCCATTTATTGCCTATGACTTGGAAGTCTATTCTCCCAAAATGTCCTTGGTTATGAAAGGGAAAGGATGGAGACAGTTCTCTGTTATATACTACAGAAAATGAGTTCTCTATTTATTCCACTAAGCCCCTTCTTCTGTCTCTCTCTAAATTGCTCAGCCTGTAATTGATACATTATCTTTTAAATGCTTTTACATCAAGAAGGCTGTGTTGCTTTCAAAACAGTTAAAATATTAAATCTTGAAGTCAGATGATAATGTAAAAAAAAAAAAAAAAACAGTTAAAAAGTCCTTATGCACCTAGAATTCTGTTCCATAAGAAGGGAAATTAAAACAAAAAAGAAGGAGGAAAGGGAAAAAAAGCTAGTCCTCAAAGCATTTAATGCTCGAGGGTTAAAAAAAAAATGAGATGAAGAAAAAGAAACCAATGTAAGACAATTAAATGTTGAAATTCAGAGTGCAGAGTTAACTGGATATCTGAGAAAGCAAAAATCACAAGGAACTGGAAAGTCTTTCAGAGCAATGATTCCGCGTATGCTCCAGGGCTTCACGCCATTCCTAGTGAATCAGAAGCGCTGAGGAGGAGACCCAGGAATTTGCATGTTAACCAAGTCCCAGAGGATTCATATGTGCAATGATATCTGAGAGCCGCTCATATATTAAGTCCAATGCATTGAAAAATAGCACTGGCCCGACCCCTAATGGTCTTGATGGCCTTTAATTTGTCCAATAACATTACCAAATATTTATCTTACTTATCTCATTCAGTTATCAAAATACTTGACTAACCCCCTCTGTCTGGTAGCGTTCTCTTCAATATCTACCATCTCTCCCCACAATTACGGTAACAGCTGCCTCGCAGGTCTGTGCTTCCACTCTTACGCACTACCGCCCGTTCCCCAGAGTAGCCAGAGGTTTTAAAAAATGAAAATAAGATTCTATTATTTTTCTTCCTAAAACTCTCCAGTGGTTTCCTAGAACACTCAGAGTAAAATTCAAAATGCTTCTCCTGGGCAGCAAAGCAACTTGACTTCATCCCTGCCCCGCCCTCCCCTCCAGCCTTATCTCCCCTTTCTCCCCCTTGCTTTCTGCTCATTCTTTTTCTGCCACAGTTGCCTTCCTTCAGATCCTCAAATATAATAAACCTGCTCCTCCCATAGGGGCTTTTGAACTTGTAACCGGTCTATTGAATGGGCTAAATTTGGGAGGGTTCCGTCAGGAGAGAGTTTGATTCTTCACCCACCACTGTTCTAAAAGATTCTCTGTTGAACTTCTCCTCCCTTCCCTTTCAAGCTGTGTCAGACAGTCCCTTAGCTTTCCGCTCACTTTCTAAATGAAAAATGTGGTCTCACCCCCCAGTGTAAAGAGCGTTAGCTCCCCCCAAGCTCAGGTCTGCTTCTCTGCTCAGGAACCAGCAGGAGGGGGCAGCTCGGGTCCCCTTCTTTCCCTCTTCTTGCTTTATCTACTCCTTTCTAGCATCTGGCATCTCTTGGATGGGGAGAATGAGGAGGGATTAGCAATAATAGATGCCACAACTGGTTACGTACCTGGAGCTACTTGAGTTATCTCTTGCTTTCAAATGTACTCTGCCAAGGCTGACACCTAAATGCTAGCTCTGCCATGTGTGGTTACCATGAATTCTTGAGAGACACCCTCCACCCCACTGCCACTACTGCAGAGGCCCCTGCTCCACACCATTCCCCAGTGTGAGCAATGCATTCTCTGGCCATCTCTTCAGCCCCACCTCCACCACTCATCCATCTCATGGCACCTGCTTGGGATCCTCCCCCTCAGCAGGCAGCCTTTGGGTGGGGTCCTTTCAGGCAGCCTCCATAAAGCCTGTAAGACTGTTGGGCACATTCCCACGTGTGTGTCCTTTCCTCCCCTACAGATGCAGAATCTTTCACTGCTGCACACTTTCCTCATCCTACCATTGCCAGCCTCTAGCCAGGCTCTATCTTCAGACTTTTCCAACCAAAAGGTGGGCAACAGCCTCTCAGCCAACCAAATCTCAGATTCTCCAAGGATTGCCTTTTAGTTTGTGCTGACAGCAGTAGTCGGGTCTCTCAGTTTCTGTAAGCAAGCTCTGTGAGTGGAAACAAGAGTCCACTCTCCCTTGGGCCCCTGGAAGTTACTCAATTGCTGTCTCCTGCACAGGACTTAAAAAAGGGACCAGGATTTGTTCCTTTCTCCCCAACAGAGAAAGGGAAGCGAAACCACTGCACTTTTTTCCCTACAAATACACTTCAAAGTGTGCTGTACTCGGTGACAATCTGGCAATTTCTTGTCTACCTCCTGGCAAGTTATATAGGGAGTGTTTCCAGAACCTCTCTTCAGAACTTGAGGAGGCTTTATTACTCACTGCTTTCCATCCTGAGGATTTAGTCAACCTAAAAGGAAAGTCCCATTCCTTTGGCCCTTCTGTTCTGATTGCTTCAGTTAGTCATTGCTGTATGAAAAACCAACCCCCAAAGTAGTGACTTAACAAGTTATTTCTCACAATTCTGTGAGCTGACTGGGCTCAGTGGGGTGGTTCTTCACCTCAATAATGATTATGTTCACTCACCTGGTTGCTTTCAGGTGGGATAAGCTAGAAGGTTTGTGAAGCCTTCACCCACATGTCTGGCACTTACATGTTGCTCCACATAGCCCTCCCTGTAGCTTGGGCTTCCTGACAGCATGGCAGTTTCAGAGTGGTTAAACTTTTTCAAAGGCAGCTGACCTCAAAGAGGGAAAACAGAAACTGGTAGGCCTCTAAACATATAGGCCTGGAACTGGCACAGCTACATATCTGCCAAAACAACTCATAACGCCAGTTCAGATTCAAGTGAAGGGTGACGACTCCACCTCCTGATATGCAGAATAACATGTCCATATAGGAAGGGAAGGACTTGATGCAAGCCATCTTTGGAGACTTTACTACACTGACTCCTCTGCCTGAAAGGTTATTAATATTTCCAAAGATCTTGACATGGTCCCTGGCCTTATTCTCACTATTCAGCACTCAGCACTCAGATAAACATCATTGCCAAGGCCATCACCAACCCCACCTATCTCAAATAAACCTACTGTCACTTTGACTTTACTTTCTTCATCGCATTTCCTGATTTTTGTTTATTGTATATTGCAATTACTTATTGCATATGGTTTATTTTTTGTTTATTGTCTATCCTTAACTCTGCCTATTCCCCATTGCTCCCTGATAGCAAGCAACTTGGCTTTCTTATTCTCTACACACTCTTCGTAATCTAGAAAAGAGAGAGGACTCAATATTCTTTCTGAATGAATGAACACCTAGCTCAGTTCAAGCCAGCACTAGTAAACGTGGTTGGTGAAAACAAATGTCTTTTTCGATCCTAGGTGAGAATAGTATTTTTAGAACATTTTATTTATTTACTTATTTTTCTCTCTAGAATGACAGATTTCCTGATGAACATATAATGCAAAATTAGTATTTCTGCTTCCTAATAACATTTTGTATTTCTTCTGGATAAAATAATCTCAGGTTTCACAAAACTTCTTAATTTCAACAAATGATTGAACAGAATTTTATTTTCCCTGGGCAAAGTCCAGGGATAATATTCACATTACACCTGATTTTCTTTCTGTCAGTAGTGTAATGTTAGAGTAAAGGAACATCCTTAAAGACGTCATATCTTAAGGTGGTACTAGGCAACCCAGAGATTTATGCCATTACTTTTATTGGGTTAATAATGATAATAGCTAAATGTTTTACGCAGGTACTTTGTGCTGGGTCTTGGGCTATGTACTTCACATGGACCAGCTCAGGGGTCGTCCTAAGTCTTATGACCAGTAGAGTCTTCTGTTGCCTTTGGGCAAGTGTTTCTGACCCTTGGGAATATGCTTTAACAAGTATCACCATTTAAACAACTTCCCTCCTAATCCTCTTGAATCTCTAAAAGAAGAGAGAGAGGTACTTGGATACATTACTTTTCAAGGGTGGCTGATCCCCTCCCTGGGACAGCCATGTTATAATGTACTACCTTATCAATTTAAAGATGAAATTCACAGCATTTCTTTTTAACTTTGAGATGTTGGTCAACTCTGTTCCCCAAAATAGGATACTGCTGACTTCATAAAAAAAAATCAGTTATGTGAGTTTTAGTGGTCTCTTTTAAATTGCATTTGTATTTAATGACATCTTTCCTTAAGGGAATAAAGATACCTGCAAGCCTGATACTTTATACTTATTATTATGTACATCTGCCTATACCTTAAATAAATACAAATTTTTGCATACAAATATGTAATCATATGATATGGTAAATGCTATTCTAAAAATTAATGTTTTGTTAAAATTTTTCCAAGATAATGTGAATGTATTTTGGTTTCTTTTCTTTCAAAATTGACAGATTTGCTTGGGTTTTCTTCTTACAAATACTTTCCATAAAGTATCCAACTAAAATGCTTGGAAATGTGTCCACCCAGTGGCTACTCCTCAGTGCCCACAACCTAACTGACTATTCCCTGTTGAAAACTCTGGTCTCAAAATCACTGTTCATTTAATTGATGGCCACTGTCTTCATCATGCAGCTGTTAGCCTATCAAGATGATAGTTAATGAACTTGGCAATATACCTTGCATTAACTTTTTGCCCTAAGATTAATCATGGGAAATATTTTTAAATGCACTTCTGATGTGCTAAACTTCTCTAATAAATATGATTAAGTAAAATAAGTTGAGAGGAAGAATATCAATTCTAGGAAGATTGCTTAACATTAGGCAGTGGATTTATATTTGAGTAAAGAGAAATTTAGTGTCTGTACGTTCATGGCTATTAGAGATAATTTGGCTGAGATCCAAACACTGAGCTCTGCCTTCATTGAGCTAAGCCAGGAAAACACTGATTGTATGTCAAGATGACGGTTTTCAGTAGAGTCTTATTTAGGGATTTAGTTTTGCATATAGTATGCTTTTTTTCTATTCTTCATATTAAAATAAACATTACAATTCCTTCTATAATAAGAATAGAGCATATTCTATGACTAACTCTATGAGGACAGTAAACAATGTTGAAATAGTAGACTCCTAGGAACAAAATGTGTTTGATTAAAAATATTCTTCTAAAACATATAAGTAAATTTTATATTAAATATTAATTCTTTCTAAACAAAATCTATTTACTCACTTTTTAGAAAAAAAAATGTAAAAGGCCCTTGCTGCTGCTGTTACTGCAACTATCCTGACTATAACTATCCCTCTAATATCCATCCTTCTGAGTGCCATCAGTTTAGCCTTTATTGGCTCATTTGATATTAGATTAACTCTAGGAATAACAAATCAGCTATATGATACTTAGAATAACAAAGATTATATCGGTCAGTAGAAACACTTTTTATGATATAATTCTTATTTTAGTTTCTAAGCTTCTGCACAGCAAAGGAAATAACGAAGTGAAGAGACAACCCACAGAATGGGAGAAAATAATTGCAAACTATCCATCTGACAAGAGATTAATAGCCAAAATATATAAGGAGCTCAAACAACTCATAGTAAAGAAAAAACAAAAAACAATAACATAATTCAATTAAAAATGGGCAAAAGATTCGAATGGATACTTTTCAAAGGAAGACACCGAAATGGCCAACAGCTATATAAAAGAATGCTGGACATCACTAATCATCAGGGCAATGCAAACTAGAACAATGAGGTATTATCTCACCCCAGTTAGAATGACTGTTATCAAAAAGACAAAAAATAATAAATGCTGGCAAGAATGTGGAGAAAAGTGAACCCTCAAACAATGTTGGTGGGAATGTAAATTGGTATTGTCATTATGGAAAACAGTATGAAGGACCCTTAAAAAACTAATAATAGAACTACCATATGATCCAGCAATCTCACTGTTGTCTATATGTCCAAAAGAAAGGAAATCAGTCTATTGGAGAGATAACTGCACTCCCATGTTCATTGCAGCATTATTCACAAGAGCCAAAATATAGAATCAACCTAAGTGTTCATCAACAGATAAATGGATTTTTAAAATGTGACATATATGTACAATAAAATATTATTTACCCATAAAAATAATGAAATTCTGTTATGTGCAGCAACATGGATGGAACTGGAGGTCATTATATTAAGTGAAATACACTAAGTGCCTGGAAATAGCCAGGCATGAAAAGATAAATATCGTGTGTTCTCACTCATATGTGAGAGCTACAAAAGTCATCTCATGGAGGTAGACAGTACAATGGTGGTTACCAGAGCTGGGAAGGGAAGAGGGAAGACGAGGTTGAAGAAAAGTTGGTTACCGAGTACAAAGACACAGTTAGATTGAAGGATAAATTCTACTGTTTGGGAGTGCAGTAGGGAAATTATAGTTAATAATAATGTATTGCATATTTCAAAATATCCAGGAGAATTGCAATGTTCCCAACACAAGGAAAATAAAAATGTTTGAGGTGAGGGATATCTCAGTTACCCAAATTTGATTGTTTCAGGTTGTAAACAGGCATCAAAACATCACGTCTATCCCCAGAATAGGTGCAATTATGACACATCAATAAAAAAATTTTATAAAACACAAATAAAATAAATAAATAAAGTAAATAATTCCTTTGGATTTAAACTTTTCATCATTCATTCAGGTCTAAAATATTGCTATTTTTGAACATTTTGATATAATTGAGTTAGTCATTTTCTCCTATGCCATTTAAAAACCCAAAATGACAATAATGATGACATCAATTTGGGGATAATGGCAACCACCACTGAAGAGAGGAAATTAATTTATATTTGAGTGGGATTCATTTTGTTTCAGGCACAAAATCAGTACTCTCTTCCCTCTCAGCTCAAAATGGACATACTGGGACAGAAAAATCCCATTCAGGCTTCCTGTGCTCAGCCTTCCATCTGGTTTAATCTTAACTGAAGGTGAGAATCACAGAGTAGATGTGAGTGAAGGAGGAGCAGCTGATCTCTCCACTGAGCAGAGGGATGGTAGCTGTTGCCGTAAGTGGTCTTCTGCTCCAGTCATAATATCCATTTAGCCCCCTGCTTTCAGGACATGGCATCACTCACACAGAAGTTTCATTTCTTCATTGGATGACAGATTTTAAGCTTCTAAAAATTATTCAGAGAATAATTTTTACTTTTACTTTTCAAAACAGCTGCACAAAAAAACTCTTGAGCCAAAGTACTCTTTCTTTAGGTTTTGACAAGAAAAAGACATGGAACTAAGATGATTTTATTTTCAAAACTCTCATTTCAAGCTAATAAATATTTACTAAATGTTTACAGTCTATAAGGCACTGTATTAATTGGAAGATAGGGATTAGATCCAGTTGCTGATAATCTGATCGGGGAGAGACAAACATGCACTAATAATCTGGTATACACTGAATTGTGCCAAGTGGTACCAAAGAAGCTCAAATCCCCTGGGGGTGGTAGGGAAGTGGAGCTTTCTGGAGAGGTGGTGATTCAGTTGAAGCTGCAAAGTCTTCCACAAAGAGAAAAAGCATTATGGACCCAGGAAGAAACTTGAACAAAGTCCAGCAACCTGAAGACTCAGGTCTCATTCTGGGAAGAAGACTACAGTGAAGGATGGATAGAGGAAGTGATGTGATGAAGGGAGAGATGAAACTGTCAAGGATGAAAGATCTCATCTTCTTGTAACCCCTTTTGTCATCACTATTTGGAAGTGTAGAAACGTCTAGTCCATCTGCAGAAGGTGTCTTGCTACTGTACCACTGTGCAGAATTCAGAAGTTGATGCCCAACAGTTTGTGCATTTCCTCTTGATGACCTGTCACTTGTAATGAGACCATTCAGGGAGTCCCATGGCAGTCTCCTTTTTGTCGCTTCTGATACCCTTTCTCTTTACCATGGTTTTATAGATCAGGGGCCAGTAAACATTTTCTTCAAAGAGTCAGAGAGTAAACACGTTAAGTTTCACAGGCCAAACAGTCTCTGTCACAACTACTCAACGGTGCTGTTGTAGTACAGAAGAAGTCATAGACAGCACATAAGAGAATGGTGTGGCTGTGGTTCAATAAAACTTTATTTAAAAAACAGATGGCAGCAACAAAGCAAAAATAAACAAGTGGGACTACATCACACTAAAAAGCTTCTGCACATCAAAGGAAACAACAAAATACAAAGACAACCTAGATATTGGGAGAGAATATCTGCAAATTGTATATCTGATGAGGGGTGAATATCCTAAATATAGAAGGAACTCACGCAACTCAACAAAAATTGAGCGCCAAGATGATCTAGCCCCAAATAACATGATTTTAAAAATGGCAGAGAACCTGAAAAAACATTTTTCCAAAAAAGATATGCACATGGCCAACGGGTATATGAAAATGTGTTCAACATCACTAATCATCAAAGAAATGCAAATCAAAACCACAATGAGGTATCACCTCAAACCTGTAAGGATGGCTATTATCAAAACAAAAAAACAAAAAAAAACAAGAGAAGTATTGTTGAGGGTGTGGAGAAAGGGGAACCCTCGTATCCCGTTGCTGGGATTATAGATTGATACAGACGTTATGGAAAACAGTACAGAGTGGCCTCCGAAAATGAAAAATGGAACTACCATACGCTCCAGCAATTCTACTTTGGTGTACATGTTCAAAGGAAATGAAATCAGCACCCCAAATAGATATCTGCACCCCCATGTTTACTGCAGCACTATTCACAATACCCGACATATGAAAAACTAGCCTAAGTGTCCATCAGTGGATGAATGGATTTTTAAAATGTGACATATATCCACCATGGAATATTATTCAGCCATAAAAGAAGGAAATTCTGCCGTTTGTGACAGCATGGATGCACCTGGAGGTCATTACACTAAATGAAAGTAGACAGCCACAGAAAGACAAATACTGTATTGATTTAGTTTGAATATTTGCCCCGCTCAAATCTCAGGTTGAACTTTAATCCTCAGTGTTAGAGGTGGGGACTGGTGGAAGGTGATGGTATCATGAGGGCAGATTTCTCATGAATGGTTTAGCATTATCCTTTTTGGGCTTTCTTCATGATAGTGTGAGTTCTCATGAGATCTGGTTGTTGTAAAGTGAAGCACCTTCCCCCTACACTCCCTCTCTTGCTCCTGCTCTGGCCATGTGACATGCCTACTCCTGCTTCACCTTCCACCATGAGTAAAAGCTCCCTGAAGTCTCCCCAGAAGCTGAGCGGATGGCAGCACCATGCTTTCTGTACAGCCTGCAGAATCATGGGCCAATTAAACCTATTTTCTTTATAAATTATCCAATCTCAGATATTTCTTCACAGCAATGCAAGAATGCCATAACACATAGATAATCTCACTTATATGTGAAATCTAAAAATGTTGAATTCATAGAAGTAGAGTAAAAAGATAGTTTCAAGGGGCTGTTTGTGGGGGCCAGGTGGGATGAGGAAATGTTGGTCAAAGGGTGCAAAGTTTCAGTTATAGGATGAATAAGTTGTAGGGATCTAATGAATGGTATGGTAACTATAGATAATAATACTGTATTGCTGACTTGGAATTTGATGAGAGAGCAGATTTTAAGTGCCCTTGCCTGCTCCCCCACCACACACACACACAAATGGTAACTATGGCTGGCAGTGGATGTGTCAATTAATTAGATTGTGGTAATTAGTACACAATGTATATCAAGTCATCACATGTTACACCTTGAACATATATATGTATGTGTGTGTGTATATATATATATATATGTAGTTTACTTGTCACGCAAATATTGTAAAATTAAAGAAAATAAAACAGATGGCACACTGGATTTGGACCATTGGTTGTGGTGTGCGAACTCCTGTTCTAGGTGTATGGACTTCTCTGTCTTCTTCAAAGAATCCTAGTTGCTCCTACTCTCTGACTTCAGTCCAGACTGTTAGTTACTTAAAAGTATCAGATCCCTCCCCATGCTCTCCACTAATGAATCTGGGACAGGACCCGATTTTGAAGGCAAGGATGAAAAAAAGTTGATCTTTTCTAATATGACCCCAAAGATGAAGCATCTAGCAGACAGAGCTTTTTATCTGTCTCTAACTCTAGGGTGTTACTGTGCTTGAAATATGGCTCTTTATTTCTGGTTTTATGACACACATCTTTCTGCTAACTTAGCTTCATTCGGGCTGAGGATTGAGAATGGAGCTAGGTGAGTCCCATGTACCAGAAAGGAGCACAGTTAGGAGTGGAGGAATAGAAGATGAAGAAAAATACCATTTCGCTATATTAGTAATCCTCAGACCACATTATTGCATGCCAACTATTTATCAATACACTGACTAATTTAATTATTATATCATAAGGACAAATAATGAAACTTTGCAACTTAATTTCTATGCAATGAAAAATCATTGACATTTTGATCAGGAGATAAATCTGTTTAATTTTTTTCTTGGGAAAATATAATTCTAACAACAAAGTACAATACAGATTAAAGAAGATTAAAAAAGAAGGTCTGGATGCAGGAAGAAGAGTCAGTATGTCTTAATTAAAAAGTCTCAGTGGTTGTTAGGACTTGCAAGAAGGGAAAGGATGAAGAAGTTGAGCGGAAAGGATGAAGAAGTTGAGCAAAAAGGATTTTTTCCGGCAGCAAACCTCCTCTGTATGATACTATATGTGGATACATGTCATTATATGTTTGTCAGAACCCAAAGAATACATCACCAAGAGTGAATCCTAATGTAAACTCTGGACTTTGGGCGATAATGATGTGTCATTGCTGGTTCATCAATTGTAGCAAGTGTACCTCTCTGGTGGGGGATGTTGATAATGGGGGAGACTGTGCATGTACAGCAGGGAAGGGTACATGAGAACTCTCCGTACTTTCTGTTCAATTTTGCTATTTACTTCAATCCACTGCAAAAAAAGAAATTCTACTTTTTACAAAAATGTCTCTGGCAAGGAATAACTTCAGCCTTAACTTGTCAGATGGCATATATGGGTGCCATTTATGGCCTGAGCAGACATAGGTTCACAAAGACAAAATCTTGCAAGAAGGCTTATGGGATAGTGGGGTTGGAGGAGATGTAAAGCACTTGCCTTAAGACTGTAGTCCAGACAGAGAGCCACTCTGTCTGTTGGGCAGTATGCAAATGTTGTTTTCCAAAACGGCTGCAAAAAAGAGCTCCCATCCCACATTTTTTCTCCCTGTGGATGCTGACACACCTCCTATAAAGAGGTGGGGTTTTTGTCCCTCCCCTTGAATCTTGGAGGGTCTATGATGACAGCAGAATTGATGCTCTGGAACTTCTGAGAGTGGAACATAATAGGCAATACAGATTTCACCTGATCCTCTCGGGACACTTGTTTCTGGAACCCAGCCACCATGCTACGAGGATGTGGCAAGACCACAGAGAGGCCAGGTTTCTGGCCTAACACTTCAGTTGGGATCCCAGCCAATAGCCATACAATAGTCCCAACATGTGAGTAAATGAGCCCCAAGATAACTCTAGCCCCAGACACCATTTGCTGCAACATCATGGGAGGTCCTCAAGCAAAAGCTGCCTAATGGAGCCCAGCCAACACCCAGAACTGCGAGAGGAAACACTGAAGTAATTTTTTGTTTTGTTGTTGTTGTTTTGGTGCACTTGATTACATAGCAATAGATTTCCAAATAAGTACCATGAGTACAAAAAGAAAAGCCCAAGTGGGTGGTTGTTAATGTTTAATAATCAAATAGAAAGGAACAGTTAATAATATCATGCCATATATTATGTTAATGTTTTAACATTTTGAACAAGTGGCCCTAGATCTCATTGAGGTACCACACTATTGCCCACCTTTCCTAAGTGTGCTATCAGATGGACAGGATCCTGCTTTCTTCAAGGCAAATGGCCTAAACGAGCCAGATGGGTGAAGAAAATACAGCTGATGCTCAAATTGCTATCCATGTGTTTAATTTTAAAATAAAAGAAAAAACACTGTTTATCATTCCATGTGTCTAGGTACTAGGCTAATAGAATTGGGTCACAGGATATTAAATTTAGAGATACTATTCATTTTTAGGAGTAATCTTACAAAACTACCTTCTTATCTTTAACACATTAATTCATCTTTTGCTTTTTTATAGATGCGGCCACTTATCTCCTGGGACTCATACAAATCTTGATAAGGCCCTGTGGTATGTACTTTAACCTAATAATAGCAACAAATCCACTGACCTGTCATTCATTTGGATACAATGAAATGCATGATTTAACAGGGTCACATTCTTGGGCTAATTCCATTCTTCAGTCAGCCAAGAGGCAGCTGCTTGAGCACATTCAAGGATGCAGAATGTGGCCACTCCTGCTTCCACCCCAGCACTCACCCCTTCCATTCTCCAAAACCAAAATTCTCTCCCACTTTAGGGCAAAGGATAATATCATCAGCTCTCTGGCTTTCGCTGTCCATTCCATCCTCTCACTTGTATAAGTCCACTTCTGACCTTGTCCTCTCCAGGATCTGAGAATGCTATGTCCTTGCTCTTCAATGTCACCACCTTCCTCTTTCTTCTTAAGTCTGCCCCTTCCTACTTTCCAGAGACTTTCCCCATAAATCATTCTCTCTCTTCTGCTACTCCCTCTTCCCTAATTCTTGACCCTACCTATAAACATTAGGAAAAATGTTCTCATTCTAAAAATCAATTATTTCTTCTCCTTGCATCTCTTTAGATGTCTCCCTATCTTCCCTTTACAACCAACCTCTGGAAAATGTTGTCAATATTTATTTTCTCTTGCTCAATGACCACTTGTTCCTTGTTCTACCACCATCTGGATATTGCCCAAATGGTTTCAGCTGCTAGAGTTACGAATGATCCTCTGCAATTATTTCCATCCCTTGTAAATAGTACTCCCTTATGTTCATATCTCTCCTAATTTGACTCATTTCCTCCCTTCTTTCCTTCCTTCCATACCTTTTTCTTTCTTCCTCTTCTCTCTCTCTCTCTCTACAATGTACAGGGTATAATTTGCTACACAAAAGTAGGCGGAGACCAAGTTTCAGGTTTATTCAATAAAACCCCTCAGGTGCTTCCATCTTCCTCTTCTGATTTCCTCAGTGAGTTGTTGGCTTTTATTTCCAGGCCTGCTACTTCAGAATCTCAAGAGGGATGCCATAGTGATAATAATCTCATCAGATATATTCCTTGAGAGACTGAAACAGGAAAATCATGTCCTTGGTCTATTTTCTAAGAGCAAGAAAAATAATGGTAGCCCTTGGATTTCCCCTTATTTCTTCCTGACCAGGAATGCATCACATGCTCCTGGATTATCAATCCTAGGAAGGTGGAATGTCTGTGATTGGTTTAGTCGATGATTAGACTGATATTGATTATCCACCTCCCCAGGGATGATGGAAAGGTGTTATTCCACAGCACACAGGGTTTTGTCAGCCATGCAGGCAGGCATAGATGACAACATTCACTTCTATCTTTCTGAATGTCCTTTCTCAGCCTTCTTCCTAATGTCCACTTACTTCAATTAGCCCTTAAATTTTTGTCTTTTCCAGGATTTCTTTCTCGGACTAATATTCTCTCTGTCCCCTTTTCTTAGATAACTTCACTCATGTCCACTGTTTGCATTATGCCTTAAACATTATAAATGTCCAAATCATTTGCTTGAGTCCACCTCTTTGTTCTTGGCTATGGTGATATATATCTCCAAAGGTCTTCCTGGCATTTCTACCAGGATTTTCCACAGTAAATTCAAAGTCAGCATGTTAGAAAATGGAGCTCATTGTTTCTGTCCCCAAAGCCACTCATTTTTAAAACTCTTAGCATCTTGTCTGTTGATTGGTGACACCATTTCATAACCGTCTACCTAAAAATACAAACAAATCACTGCCATCTTAGACACCTCCTTCTCCCTCACCTACCACATCAACTTAGTTACCAATTACTGTTGTCTACTTCCTAAATACTTCACAGATCTGTAGCCTTTTCATCTCCATGGCCACTGGCTTCTTCTCTACCTTTATTGCCTATTGCCTCCCTTTAATCTTATTACAATGTTTAATCTTGAACCTGTTTGTATTAACGCATGCAGCGCATTAGATTTTATGTCTTTGTTTGCATATCTTTCATCACTACCGGACTTTAAGGTACAAGAGGGTAAGGACCTTCTCTTTTTTATTTTTTGAACCCACTACAACTACATCAACCTGGCACATGGTAAGGCTTGTGAAACTAAGTTTAATTCAGCTGGCCAAACTCATATATATAGAAATGACAATAACACCTTCCTGCACTAGGCTTTCTTTCTCATCTCAGGGCAAGATATTTGAGGGAAGAACCTCTGTTGTTCGCTTCCTTTGTTACTTCCCAAGATACTGAGTACAATGCTCTCTACTAATGATGACAAAAGTATTCAAAAATGTTAAGGGGCCAAATAAGACCTGTGATATATTCTATAGTCATGAGCGAACATGGCATTGATTTATTTTCCCATTTTGTATTGAGCCCCCATCCATCTGTATTGCATATGGACCCAGTGGGTCACCATCAGTGCTTAATTCTATAAATGCAATCATGGCTCCAATTATATCCATAATCTCTTCTGGATCTTATGTCTTAAGATTCTGTGACTTTGAGATAAATAAACCCATTAAGTAGGGGAAGGAAAAGTTCTATCTCTGATGATGTCCTACTTGGCTTAAAAATGTAAATAGCTTATTTTTAACATGAGTCAAGTCTCAATCTTTGAAGGTTTCAAGGTATAATTGCTTTTTTGGAAAAGGCTATTTGAGAGCAGGAAAATATTCTTTTGAATTTTGGTGAAAAGTTGAAGGCATAGCATTTATGATTTATTAGAACTACTGGAATAAATTATAACTATTGAGATATTCCTTTCTCCTATGAAATTTTTAGTGTAATAACTATTTCTAGAATACACTCCCATAATTAAAACTAAGATAAGATTAAAGTACTATAAAAGAGTTGATCACACCAAATTTAAACATTTTTACTAGACTGAGGGGAGTTTTCTTGCTCTAAGAACACACAGTGATTTTCAATTAATTTACAAACAAAAAAATAAACGTTATCCCCTCTAAATAAGTTTTTATTTCCATTCCATTATTGATCTTTTCGCCTTGAATGTTTTGCACTTTAAATGTTTTATACTTAGAAAAATTGTCTTCTTTTCTCATAAATTTGGCTCATATTTCTCAAGGTATAAGGAACCATATATTTCATATTTATATAATATTTTATGGTCTACAATGTTCTTTTCAATCTATTTAACTACATCTAAGCTACGTATTAATCTCATGAGGTAGATAAACCAGATATAATTTCACAGATGAGGAAACTGTCACATTTATCCAAGATCAGATGATAAGTAAGCAATAGAACCAGGACAAGACTCAAATTTTCTGATATTTAGTCCAGTGCTCTTCGAAACTCATCAACCATTCCAAGCTCCAAAAGTAAATATCCCTTTGCTTTTTATAAATCAGCACTTGGATTGCACTGGGATGTCCAGAGTATAAAATTGCTTATAGATTCTTGGTTACTCTTTCCTTTTTGCCATTTCAGTTTTGAAAGGGCAAACCTTGGGAAGGTGTCCAAGTTTCATGCAGTGAAAACTGTAGTTCCTGGGATTTGAGAGAGTCTAGTCAATTTTATCAAAATAGGGAAAACTGTTCTTCATGTAACATTCATAAGACAAATGAATTTTTAAAACTTGCAAAGATGGCTATGCTATAACCTCACAAGCCACATTTCAAAACACATTAGAGGTCTTCTGCTTGTGGCCATCACTGAGTAACTTGTACCAGACCAGCCCTCTCACCATAAACAACAATAAAACTGGACAAAATATATGAATTTTTTTTAAATGTTGGAAAACAGGGAGCACAGATCTGTGATCCCTAAGAAAAGTAAATGTAAGATGATTGCCACAGTTACCCCAGCTTCCTTCCTGGAGGCACTGACAAATACAGTGGGGTGGAGGGCAAGAAAGGGCAGAGGTCTCTGCCCTGAGGATGCAGATATCACACCTTTGGTGTCCTGAGGTAGATAGATACTGTGGAACAGAAATGGAGACCTGTGCGGAAAAGGAACTCCAGGATTCCTAATGTGGTTTTCCTTAGTCTTGGATCCAATACAAAACTCTCCATGCATGGGGCAAGAATCCATAAGGTGGGGCCAAAAAAAGAAAAACAACTGCTGATGAAAGAAGAACTACTGAGAAACATTGAGTTGAACAACTACTAGAAGACACCTAGGCTGGGATATATTTGAGTAATAACTAGTCAGAGTGGAGACATCTTATTAAATAACTCTAACATTCAGTAGAGACCCAGGAGAGGTCATGCTAATCTAGTCCTAAGTAAAAACTACTCTGAAATTTCCCTAGCATAGCTTAAACACAAGGTTTGAATTAATTAAGCTTAAGTAAATTACCTGTCTGCTGGAACAAAACTCAACATTCTATTAAGGAAGAATACAAAAGCCAGGTATTCAGCAACATGGCATTCATGATATCCAGCATATAATAAAAAATTATTAGACATGGTGAAGAAGCAGTAAAATGTGATACATAACAGAAAGAAAATTCAGTACATAGTAAATTTAAATAGTTGATTTTTAGGAACATGGGATAAATCTCAGTCTCTAAGGATTTCAAATAGTATGACTGCTTTTTTGGAAAAGACTATACTCCAAAATAGATAAAGTGATAAACAAAAACTTCTTTTAAAATGACTTAGAAAAAAAAAAGACACATTATTTACAAGGGACCAATAATAACTCTAATATCATTAGATAGACTGCCAACCTCACTAGGAACAATGTAAATCAGACTACATTAGAATGACATTTTTAAAGTACTGAAAGGGAAAATCCAAATCTCAGAAAACTATCCTTCAGAAATGAAGGACAAATAAAGTCATATTCAGACAAACAAATGCTAACATAATCTGTTACCAGCAGATAAGCACTACAGGATATATTAAGATATGGAATCCTCAGACTAATGGAAAATGATATCAGGTGAAAATTTAGTCCACATAAAGGAATGGAAATTTCCAGAAAAAATAATGTGTAAATAAGTATAAATAATTTATTTCATTTCTTAATTCCAGAGGAAAATGAAAGTATACTATTGTATACTTGTATTTCATATTTATTTATTGTATTTTATTATGTTTTTATTATTTACCTTTAATTGTATACTTTCCTTTCTCAGTAATAGACAGAATTAGTACAAAAACACTCAGTAGGGATATAGAAGACTTGAACATCACTATCAACTGACTTGACTAATACAATTCACCTTTTTTTCCAAGTAATCATAGAGCACTCACCAATACCAACCGTATGCTGTCCCATAAAACAAGCTACAATAAATTTTAGCAATTAACATCATATGGGGTACGTCCTTTGACAACAAAGTTAACCTTTTTGATTTGATTTTAAAGCAGAAAATCTCCAAATATTTTGAAATCAAGGAATCTATGTCTTAATAACCTCTGGGTTAAATAAGAAATTAAAAAATATTCTTACTTGAATGGTAATTAAAACAATACATATCCAAATTTTTGGAATGCAGTGTTTAAGGAGAATTTTATATCTTGACTTGCTTATATAAGAAAGAGCAAAGGATTAAAATAAATGGTCATTGCTTTCACCTTAAGAATCTAGGGAGAAAAGTAAAAACCCAAAATAAGCAGAAGAAAAGAAATAATAATGGAAACAGTAGATGTCAATGAAACAGAAAACAGATGAATAATGTAGAAAACTATGAAACAGAATTTTGATTGTTTTGAAAATATTAGCAAAATCAGTAACACCCTACCTAGACTGATCAAGATAAAAACAGAAAAAAATACACAAATTATCAATATCAAGAATGAAAGAGAGGATATCACTAACAATTTATAGACATTAAAACAATAATAAAGTTTATAAACATTTTATATCAAGACTTAAAGGGTTAATTACTTGAATGATATGAATTACTAAAACTGATAGAAGGGGAAATAGAAAATTAGAATAGTCCTATAATAAATACGTATATTTTTATTTAAAACCTTCCCAAGAAAACTCCAGGCACAGGTGGCTTCATATATGAATTCTATCAAACAATTAAGGAAGTAATAATATCAAGTTTACAAAATGAATTAGAGTTCAAAATATGTTTTTTGTCTTTACGCTTTGATTTTTTTTTTCTTTCTTTTTTTTTTTTTTTTTTTTTTTTTTTTAGGCAGAGTCTCACTCTGTCACCAGGCTGGAGTGCAGTGGTACAATCTCAGCTTACTGCAGACTCTGCCTCCCGGGTTCAAGCAATTCTCCTGCCTCAGCCTCCCGAGTAACTGGGACTACAAGCACACACCACCACGCCCAGCTCATTATTTTAGTAGAGACGGGGTTTCACCTTGTTGGCCAGGATGGTCTTGATCTCCTGACCTCATGATACGCCCTCCTTGGCCTCCCAAAGTGCTCGGATTACAGGCGTAAGACACCGCGCCCGGCCTTTACTCTTTGATTTTAAAAGCAGCTCTAGGTTTGGAGACCAGTTCAATCTCTAAATGATATGACTACTATAAAAAAATCTTTAAAATTAGCTTGAGGAAGCAGAACTAAATCAAAACAAGAACTCTAATCCAAACACCAATGTTTGTGATTCTTTCCTGAGCTGAGAGACAGGGGGCTGAGGGTACCACTGCCTCCTAGCTCAGGAGGTCAGAGAGTTGAGATATGTTTTACTGTGCTTTGTCACAAAGTTATATTATGCTGAGTTGAAGTTACATAATGCTAGTTGCTGCCTCATTTTTCTGCTCTTTCACATGACTTAACCTGCTGTTTCTACTTCCTCTTCTCTTATTTTTCTTGATCTCACTCTAATCAAGCTTTCACCCCACTTCTTCACTGAAACTACCCTTGATAAAGTTACCAATGACCTCCTGTTACCAAATCCAATTGTTATATCTTTACACTGAATATTTCCTTCCCCTTGAAACACTTTATTCTACTGGATTTGGGGACATACACTCTCTTGGTTTTCCTCTTACTTCAATTGCTATTCTCCCTTTGTCTCTTTTGCTAGCTTTTCTACCTGTTCCTACCTCAAAACACCAGGACATAAATTTTGTAAAGCAACCTAGTACACAAACCAGAAACAGAAAAATCTCATAAAATGATATTTATACTTACTACATGAGATGTATGTTGACAATTGTCTATTCTAGTCTAGATCTGTCTAATCTGTTTTAGTCTTGTTGATAGAAAAGAGTCAAACTCTGTAAAATATCTAAAGAAATTTATTCTGAGCTAAATGTAGGGGACCATGACACAGCCCCAGGAGGTCCTGAGAACATGTGCCCAAAGTGGTCAGGCTGCAACTTGGTTTTATACATTTTAGGGAGACATAAGGCATCAATCAATACATACAGGTTATGCATTGATTTGGTCCAGAAAGGCAGGACAACTTGAACTAGGGTGAGGGTTGTGGAGTTGTGGGGGCAATTTACAGGTCATAGTTGGATTCAAAAATTTTCTGAATGGCAATTGGTTGAAAAAGTTAAATTATTATCCAAGGACCTAGAATCAATAGAAAGGAGTCTTTGGGTTAAGATAAGGAATTATGGGGACCACGGTTCTAATTATGCAGATGAAACCTCCAGATAGTAAACTTAAGAGAGACTAGATGGTGAATGTCTCTAATCAGACCTAAAAAAATGCCAGACTCTTAGTTAATCTCTCCTGGATCAAGAAAAGACCTGGAAAGGGAAGGGAATTCTCTACAGAATATAGATTTTCCCCACAAGAGACAGCTTTGCAGAGTCATTTCAAAGTATGTCAAAGAAATATATTTTGGGGTAAAATACCTTGATGTCTTTTAGGGCCTGCTGTCTGTCATGTGATGTCGCTAGAATCAGGTTGGGATTTGGTATCTTATTGCTACACAGAGTTTGTTTTGTCAGTCTTAAGATCTCTGTTTTAATGTTAATGCTGATGAATTGTGCCTGAATTCCAAAAGAAAGAGTGCGTAATGAGGCTTGTCCAACTCCTCCTTCCCATCATGGCCTGAACTAGTTTTTCAGGTTTACTTTGGAATGTCCTTGGCCAGAGAGGATGGTTCCATTCAGTCAACTGGGGGGCTCAGAATTTTAGATTTTGGTTTATAGGGTATTGACTACTTTTTAATGCTTGTTGCCAGCATTAAATTGATTTCAGGACCCCTACTGGTTCACAACCTGCCTTTTGAAAAATACTACTCTGATGGTTGTAGTGCCCCAGTGCTCAGGTTTTGAAACTTTTTTCTACTCACATTGTTTTCTTAGGTGAAGCCATCCAATTTCCCAATTTTAAAAAGCATTTACACATTGGAATTTTTCATAGCTATATCCCCAGCTCTGAAACTTCTAGGAACACTAGCTTTTTATAGCTGACAACATATTCTAAATGTATATGGAGAGGTCCACAAGAAAATTTAAATGTAAGTTGTCTAATACAGAACTTATGATATGCTCTCCCAACCCTGCTCTTCAGCCAACCTACCTTGTTTTAATTGCTGAGGGTAAAAATCTTGGCATTATTCTTGATATCTCTCTTTTTCAAATCCACAATCATATCAGCAAAAACATCCTGCCAGCTCTATCTTTAAAATATATTCTAAGTCTGACCATCTTTTGTCATCATCTCTCACCTGAAGTATGACAATAACCTCTTTATTGGTCTCCCTGCTTCCACTCTTGTCCCATTAAAATCCATTCTTCATATAGTAGCCAGGATGATCCTTTTAAAATATAAATCACATATCCCTGCTCAGAAGGCCACAATGGCTTCAGATCACACTGGAATAAAATCTCAAATACCTTTCAGGGCCCATAGAGCCTTGTGATCTGGCCTCTGTCTACTCTCTGAATACTCTTCCATTTCAGCCAGGCTGGGCTCTTCATTGTTCCTCAAAGCCTCAGGCCTTCTCTCCTCAGGAAGACTTTGGACTTTCTAATTCTTATGTCTACACCTCATTTCCACAGAGAGCACAGTTCTCTGTCCCTTCTGTCACTGAGATTTTGATAGAAGTTCAGAATTAAAGAGGTCATTGCTGATCATCCCACAAGAAAGAGCAAAACTTTGCCCTTGTCACTTTATCTGCTTTACTTTTATTCATAGCATTTATCATTACTCGACTTTATGTTATACATTTGTTTGCTTATGGTTGGGTTCCTTCTAGACTGTGTCACAAGAACATGAGCTCTGACTATTGCTGCTGCACCTGTAGTCCCTGGCACAAAAGAAGCATTCAATATATATTTGTTGAGTGAGTGATTGACCATTTGTGCTCATGCCCAAGGCCTTGGAAGCCCACCTCTTGCATCAGCATGCCCTGGATGTGGAACATGGAGTCAAAGGAGATTATTTCGGAGCTTTAAGATTTAATGACTGCCCTGCTGGGTTTCAGACTTGCATGGGGCCTGTAGTCCCCTTTTTTTGGCCAATTTCTTCCTTTTGGAACAGGAGCATTTACCCAATGCCTGTACCTGCATTGTATCTTGGAAGTAACTAACTTGCCTTTATTTTACAGGCTCATAGATGGAAGAGACTTGCCTTATCTCAGATGAGACTTTGGACTTGGACTTTTGAGTTAATGCTGAAATGAGTTAAGACTTTGGGGGACTGTGGAGAAGGCATAAGTGGTTTTGAAATGTGAGGAGGGCATGAGATTTTGGAGGGGCCAGGGGCAGAATGATATGGTTTGGTTCTGTGTCCCCACCCAAATCTCATCTCAAATTGTAATCTTGAGTGTTGGAGGAGGGACCTTGTGGGAGGTGATGGATCATGGGGGTGGATTTCCCACTTGCTGTTCTCATGATAGTAAGTGAAAAATTCTTGAGAATTTTATATTTAAAATGGTGAACTCTTGAAGAATTGAAAACATGGTCAAATTTACACTACTGAAAGAATAATCTAATAGTGCATTGGAAGGACGGTAGACCTGTTCACAGGATTATGCAAAGGTTCAGTGCAAGACGCTGAGGGCCTGATACAAATTAGAGTCAATGGAGAGAGAGAGAGAAGGGGATAAATTATGGATACAGGGGCAGAATCCATGGGTCTTAGTTGTTCATCAAATGTCAGGGGTGAGGAAGAGGAAGGACTCTGGCCGATTCCAAGGCTTCCTTCTTAGGTGGCTGTGTGGATAGTATGCCCTTCACTAAGAGAGGGATCCCAGTCAGGGAGGGATTAGTTACCATGCTGACTGTTGTGAATAGTGAGGTTTGCGTGGAATGTGGAGGTATAGAAGACATCTGTATGCATCTGGAACTCAGGAGGGAAGACTGGAGACTGAGACCTGATCTTCCTCAGCACATGAATTGAATGTGCAACCACGGCATATGTACAATGAGATAAAAGATCTATGCGTGATTGAAGAATGTGAATAGATGAGATCTACAGGAGACATAAAATGACATCACATAAAAGTGGCAAAGGGAGTTTCATGTAAAATATGTATACATAATTTTCATGTAAGCAAACAACTTTTCTTGCTTCAGGCCCAAGTTATACACACTTAACTTCTCACAGTAATATTAAGGATGACTTCATTTAGTCATAAGGGAAGCTATTTTGAACAACAATTTAAAAAGAGTAAATGATTATACCTTGATTGTGAAATTCTAGAGGGAAAAAAATCATTCAGTGTACATGTACTAATGAGGGTAGCACCGTATGTTCAGCAAGAATCAATTCAACTTCAGTCTAGGAATTTTACAATAGTGTCTCTCTCCTCTGACAATGACATTCTCAAAACTTTATTCTTCTGTTCTTTCATTGTTATAATAATACTGTACTAAGTCCTTTAGAGCTATAATGCAATCTTATATCTACTCTTTGACAAGACACCTTCACTCATCTGATGCTAAAGCCAGAGTGGGATTTACTGTGGAGCTGTCAACACTTAACCTTCTGTTCATTTTGATTGTACAGTTTGCCAATAGTTGCAATGACGAGATTTTTTTACATTGTTTTCTTAAAGATTTCCCTAAATTATATGAGCTGCAGGCTATACACACCTGGATTCGCCTCTGAATAAGAACTATAGTTCAAATGTTACAGACAACAGATTAATAAAATCAATTTTATATTTTTAATCCATTAAATTAAATAAATAAATCAGAAAATTGGTTCTGACATCCAGGCTATCGGACATCAGGTTCCGTGCCTTTTCTACTACAGCAGAGGTTCTCCGTGCTGGTGTAATGTTTGAACGACCAAATGGGCATTTGGGGTTAAGAATCACTGAATTATACTACCTCTGTTAACGTTTCTTATTACATGCAGAGTTAACAAATCCTTACATTCTCAAGGAAATTTTACCAAATGGCAAAATAGTGGGACAAAGAGGTGGAGTTCTTTACATTTATTTTTAAATAATCATTCACTGATGATTGAATTGTGCCAAATTCTGTGAACAGTCACTCATACAAAGATAAGTTGTTTTTCCTTTTCTGAAAATATTTTAATATAGCAAACAGACTATATTTGTTCTGCAGTCAGTCATTGATCATTTTTTTGACTTGGAATACATTATTATATATCTGGCAACTCTCTATATTTTTTATTTTAATTTTTTGAGGAGTCTTGCTGTGTCGCCCTGGTTGGAGTGCAATGGCGCAATCTCAGCTCACTGCAACCTCCACCTCCCAGGTGCAAGTAATTATCCTGCCTCAGCCTCCCGAGTAGCTGGGATTACAGGCACTCGCCATGACGCCCAGCTAATTTTTGTATTTTTAGTAGACACAGGGTTTCACCATGTTGGTCAGGCTGGTCTCGAACTCCTGACCTCAGGTGATCCACCCACCTCGGCCTCCCAAAGTTTTGGGTTTACAGGAGTAAGCCAAACTCTCTGAATTTTAATCTACATATGTGTGAATCAAGTTATTTTTGTTCAAGTTTTATTCATCGCCCTGGGAACCTTTTCTGTGAAGAACCAACCATCCCTATCAGCATCTTCACTCCATTACTATGTTGCCCCTTTCCCTACATCCTAGAAATGAAAGAGAGAAGTATTTCCTCCATTAGTTGAGCTTTTTAAGCTGCTACTGCCTAATTTAAGCCTTAACATTCCTTATGAAGACTATTTTTGTTGCCTCGTGCCGTGGCTCACACCACTGCACTCCAGCCTGGGTGACAGAGTGAGACTCCATCTCAAAAAGAAAAAAAAAAACAACTATTTTCGCAAGCTAGCCTTTCAACAATTAAATTCTATCTCTATTAAGGGCCAGAAAAGCAAGATAAATTATATGTGAGAGAAATCATTTGACTACTTTCAAATTCCCTGGGATTCATTGGGCAAATCATCCATCTTTGCTTTGTTGCTGTCTTTATCCATTTATATAATGTGGCATTTCTTACCTTCAACATCTACCTTTTTTTCTCATTTTATGCAACTCATAAGAACCTATTGTGTAGGAGACAGAGAAATGAGTAAAAGGCTTAGATTCTGGTCTCAGCTCAGTAGCCATGTAATATTGGCCAAGGTACTCAAATTCTCGAAAACTCAGTTTCTTTTGTAAAATTAGGATACAAATATGGATCCTGTGTAATTCACAGTTGTTCAATAACCAAATGTTATATTTCTACCATGTTTTATTTGACAGAAAGAGATTTTACTCATGATTATCTTTGACCCCCAAGATCTTTGGCTGAATCCATGAGAACTTGGAAAGCTGTATCATGAACTAAATCTTTCACCCGAGTGTGGTAAATCATAAGAGACCTGATGTATTCTTCATGAATTGCAAATGACTGCAGACATTCAATATTTTCTTTCATTTAGAAAATATCCCCCTGGAAGACATTTTGCTATAATTTGAGAATATGATGTTTCTGAAGAGTTTAGAATTTGATTGACATTGAACAATTCCAAGGGCCATTATTGATTACAAAATATGAGCATGTGTAAAATGATTTTCTTGTATAACATTATTTCTCAAAGTTACTTCAGTCAGTATAAGCTCCCCAAACATGTAATGATAAAAATAACAGCAAGAGCTAAATGTGCATTTAAATATGAGAGCAAAGACTGATATTCATTTTGATTCATTGAACTGAATAGGATGCACAGATATTATCTGGTAGACTAAAGCCCTCATTTTGCAGATAATGAAACAGAGATTATGTGGATTTGTCAAGAAGCTGTTTTGTTGCAGAGTTGGGACTAGAACCTAAGTTCCCTAAATCAAAATCTAGGGTTCTTTTAACTACACACTGACATGAATATATTCACTCAATTTTTCATACTAAAATAGCACTAAAAATTGCAGAGGGTGGGGGTTTAGAATGTAAGAGGGTAAAGTATTTAGATTTCTATCAAAACTTTAACAAAGTTTTCCATGTTGTGGTTTGATGTCATATAAAAGATGTTCAATTTGCATAATATCTGAGTTCTTTGATAAGCTGAATTTTTAGACTCTTAGCGCCTGGTTAAAATGTATTTAATTTGGTTGCTCACTCAATTTGCAGTACTAATCTTAAGTTGAGATTTAATTATAGAAAGCATTATACTAAATTAATCTCATTGAGTTCATTTCATTACTCTTATACAGCAAATTTCAAAAAATTAGCTTAAAGGAGACAAACAAACAACCATTTTATACAAACTCTTAAGTAGTAGATCGAACCACTTCTAAAATCCATTAAATGTTCTTATGAGGTAAACATTTTCCCTAATTTAGACCAGGCAGTTAAGTATATACTGTCAAAGTAATGATTACCAAGATGCTATCATCATTAAATATTGTCAATTCTTCAAAACTATATGTAGGGTGTTCTGGACACATTTAATCTGGACAAAATGTAAAGCCAGGGAAATACCTAGAAAATGTAGCGAAGATAGTCTTGGCTTTGCCATTAGAGTGAGGGAAGAGGCATGATACGCTCTGGTCTTATGCTACAGCTGTTCCCAAATTCTTATATAACAGTTGCAAATAGGAATGCTTTCCTCATAAATGTTTAAGCCCAAGGTTATGGCCCTTTCTTTAAGAAGTAGACTTCATTCCAGTTGCTCGCTTTTAAGAAAGGATTGTAGTAGGTGGATAAAGACTTAAACATCAAAATAGAAAATTTTTTCCTGATCCAGAAAATAGTTCCCAACCTTCACCATAGAAAGAGAGCCTGAGCAGGCTATAGTCCTGGTTCTACTACTAACTAATATTGAAAAATCATGTTAGCCTCCCTGGAGCTTAGTTTTCTCCTGTGTAAAATGTTGATCCTTATTCTATGCCAACTTCAAATTCTCCCAAATGTCCAAATCCTTTGTGCAAAGCAGGCTGCTAATTCCTCACCAAAGGCTGAGATGACTTCAGAAGTCAATAGTTCATTTTATTGAATTCGGTGCCACAACCTTTTCTCAGTTACTGAACGAATAAATAAGTGAACAAATGAATCAAGAGCAAATAATGACACTTAGGTGGGACACAAGAAATGAAGAGCCTGATATGTATTCATTCATTGTTAGAATGACTTCCAACCTACATTACCATAAGGCTTCTCAGATATATCAATAGAGTGAAGGGAAAGCATGTCTTCTAGGGAAAGACGAATCTCCCCATTTGAGGTGAAGTATTTTTGAGGGGTATATTGCTCTTTCTGTTTTATATTTACACGGAAAGAGAAAGCTATACTTTCACATCCACTCTACTAGGAAAACAAAATTTATGAATTCTGAAAAGTGTGAAGGGAGGAATTTAACTTTTGCCAGTAGGATCCATCTAGTGAAAGTTTCCATTCCATCCAGTTTTCAGAGAAAAATTGTCCACTTCAATCACTATAATATAGTCTAGAAAGCACGGGATCAGGAGATGAGAAAACCTGGATTTGTGTCCCCTGAAAAAAAGAGATCATCTTTTTGTTGTTTTGCTGTGCATTCCTAGAGCTTAGCTCCGTGCATGGCATACAGTGCGTGCTCAAAAATGAAGACTTGCTTCTACTGCTGGCTCTGCTGCCTCCCAGAAAAGTGTCCTAGCCCAGGCTTTCTTGGAAACAAAAGTCGAGGCAGAGCTGTGTGCTAAGGCTTCCTTGAGAGGCACAATCCCAAAGCATCAGGAATGGAGGAGAAAGGGTAGAAAGCAAATTGAAGGTGGTGTGCTCCTGAGACAGCCAGAGCTTCTAAGACAGACACAGCTGGTTCTCAGTGCAGGATGCTCCCCAGATGCACCATGGAGAAGCCCTGAGCCTCAGAACCACCCACCAGGGGCGAGGAATCTGCTTACCAGTTCTTACCTGTGTCTCTTCTCTCAATCCACTCGGTGGGCGGTGGCTCCCACTATCCCTTTAGTAGGCAGTGACCTCTCAGTGCAATAGGGCTTCCCAACAGCTTCCAACAGGACCAGGGAACACCACTTAAGTGGTGTTAGGAAGCCCTATTGCATTGCCCACAGCACAGTGCCTCGCAGGAGCCTAGAGATGGTTGAAGGATGTGGAACTTACTACTAAGCCAGGTTGAGCATCAGAAGGGAGCAGCTCTTCCCTCAGAGGGATGATGGAGGCCATGCCAAAGACCAGCACCCTCTGCCCCTAAAGGTTCACGGGAGAGCGGTCTCTCCACTGAGTGAGACGTGACATCCCTGGAGGCAGGCAAGGCTAGGTGAATCTGCACAGGTGATAAACTGGGTCAGGGACAGTGTGGTATTTTAGAAAATCATTTGACCCAAGTCTCAGTTTCTTCAGCTGTAAAATGGTAGTTATCTGGGGATAAAATGAGAGGCACAACTTTAATTTTCTCATCCCTCTTCTACCTCTCTTGCATCTACCCAGTAAAACTCTTAGGCAGGAAGGATGCACCCACCCACCTTCCTCTTGCCTGCCTCCGGTTCTTGCTTTAAAAAAGAAAACCCCACAGCCATATTGGTGTCACCAACCTCAAGTCAGCAGTCACCACTTTCAATCTTGGTGCACTTCCTGCTAAGCTTCCTCTCCATCTGGGCCTCTCCTCAACTTCCCCTGCCCCTCAACTTGCATCACACAGCCTTAGCCAGCAACAGCAGCAGGTTTTGTAAGCCCTGGAGGCTAGAATACATGGGGAGTCCCCTTTAAGAAAAAAATTTACAAGGATAAAATTTGGTATGAAAGTAAATATGCACTTAGAATGAGCAAAGAAAACACCAAATACTAGAGTCTTAGGAATCCAGGGCCTTTCTTTTGAGATACCTTTGGGCAATTTACTAGAAATGTTCATGGACTGCAACCTGGTATTTCTTCCTAACCTAGAATACCCAATAGCAGTGCTTCTCAAACCTTAATATACATATGAATATCAGGGAACTTATTAAAACGTAGATCCTGATTTAGTTGGTCTGAGTGGCACCTGAGATTGTACATATTTCATAATACCCAGGGCAAGCCTGGGTGATACTGGTGTTGCTCAGCCACAATCCACACTTCAAGTGGCAAAGCTCTCAGGTCCTGGCACTCTCTGGGGCAGGTTCAAGTGAGCAATGGTGAGGCTTAAACCTCATTAGCTTCACTGCCTTCAGGCATAATACCCCTCTACCCCCATACCAGACAAAGGGACAATTCCCAATGGTATAGGTGTAGAGAAAGGGAATAACTGCTGTGCACTGGATAACAGATCCTTTTCCAACGATTACTTTTGCCACAACTAAAGGAGAACCTCATTCTTTTGTCAATCAATGGTAACTTAGTGATTCTTTTTTCTTTTTTTTTTTTTTTTTTTTTTTTTTTTTTTTTGAGAGGGAGTCTCGCTCTGTCCCCCAGGCTGGAGTGCAGTGGCTGGATCTCAGCTCACTGCAAGCTCCGCCTCCAGGGTTTACGCCATTCTCCTGCCTCAGCCTCCCAAGTAGCTGGGACTACAGGCGCCCACCATGTCACCCAGCTAGTTTTTTGTATTTTTTAGTAGAGACGGGGTTTCACCGTATTAGCCAGGATGGTCTCGATCTCCTGACCTCGTGATCCGCCCGTCTCGGCCTCCCAAAATGCTGGGATTACAGGCTTGAGCCACCGCGCCTGGCCATTAGTGATTCTTTATAATATCCACTCTGATTTGTGCCATATACTCAAAGGCATTTAAAGAATCGAATGGGCTGGATGAGGTGGCTCATGCCTAAAATCTCAGTGCTTTAGGAGACCAGGGTGGGAGGACTGCTTGAGCCCAGGAGTTTGAGACCAGTCTGAGCAACATAGTGAGATTTTGTCTCTCCAAAAATAAAAATTACAAAATTAGCCAGCTATGGTGGCATGTGCCTATAGTTCCAGCTACTCAGGAGGCTGAGGTGGGAGGATCACTTGAGCCCGGGAGTTCCAGGCTGCAATGAGCTATGATCATGCCACCTCAAGCCTGGGTGACTGAGTAAGAATCTGTCTCTAAAAAAATGTTTTAAAAAAATGTTTGAATGGCATTACTAGAAGTCCTTCTGTTCTTATCTACTTATTTATGTGAAAAAGTTTCTCAGACAACATTTTTTTAATTTTTAAGTTTTATTTTAAGTTTGGGGGTACGTATACGGGATGTGCAGGTGTGTTACATAGGTAAATGTGTGCCATGGTGGTTTGCTACACAGATCATCCCATCACCTAGGTATTAAGCCCAGAATCCATTAGCTATTCTTCCTGATGATCTCCCTCCCCCATCCCACCCTCCAGCAGGCCCCAGTGTGTGTTGTTCTCTGCCGTATGTCCATGTGTTCTCATCATTCACCTCCCACTTATAAGTGAGAACATCAGACAGCATACTAATAAAAAGAAAAACTAGGAAAAGTATTGATATGAAACTGTCTCATCCTTGCAAAAAATAATATTGGTCCATGAATACTTAAACTACTTTAAAAACTCTTATCTCATTAACAGATGTATCTCCAATAACATTTATATGTGTAATAATTATTTATCATTTTATAATGCACTATATTGTTTTGACCAGTTGAATGCAAATATTAATAATAACAAATCCAGTCCAGAAAAAAAATACTGAATACTTAAAATTTATGGTCAGAAGACTTTTTAAAATTTAATTTTAATTTCTATATTTCATTGCATAGATTGCTCAAAAAAAGATTTCCAAACATAGACATATATTACAATGAAATTCTACAGAAGAAATCAGATGAAAATAAGACTACAAGGAGAAAAAGTGACATAGAAATTCCAACTGTTTAAGAACTTGTTCGTGAATATTTTAAGTGAATTATTGGATACCAAATGGTGATTTTTTTTATTGATTCCACTAGGTATAGTTTAAAGAAGCATGTAATAGTTTTACCTTAAAATTTCAGTGGTTATAATATGCCAAAAAGCATCTCTTTTGAAATTACTTAAAATTATGATGAAAAAAGTTGTCAACTTACAACTGTGTTGGGGCACACAGCTCCCAGGTCTTCTTAGAGCTGAGGTGAGCACACAAAGTTTGGGGACCTCTGCTCTGCAGAGGCAGCCTCTACTTGCTCACCTGTCTTTGTTCACTGTTCCACACACTTCATCCTGGCTCAACCTTATCTTCAGCGAAGCCACTCTTGCTCAAGTCCCTAATGCTCAGTGTAATATTACTGTAATGGGCATTTGCCTTCCTTATCTTGCTGGATTTGAACCCGAAAGCAACTTTATTGGCTTCCTAGGGCTGCTGTAACCACCCACTGAGTGACCTAAAACCACAGAAATGCACTCTTGCAGATGTGAGGCTCTGGGTGGAATCCTTCATGCCTCATCCTAGTTCGTGATGGTGGGTATCCAAACTCGGCATTCCTTGGCTCGCAGTTGCATTGCTCCAGTCCCTGCCTTTGATGTCACATAGCATTCTCCCTGTGTCTGTGTTTTCATGTGCAATGTCCTCTTCCTACAAGGACGCCTGTCATATTGGATTAAGGGCCCACCCTTTCAGTATGACCTCATCATAACTAACCACATTGTCAACAACCTTATGTCCAAATAAGCTCGTAGTCCAAGGTACCAGGTGTTAGGATTTCAACATAACATTTGGGAGAACACAATTCGACCCATAACAGTGACTGAGTTTCAGTTTCCTTTGATAAACCCTCAAAACCCACTCTCTCCTCTAGGTTCTCTTCCTAACTCAATAGCTTCTTGCTCTCTCTCTCTCCTGTGTTGACTGTTCCTCCTTGACCTGATTTCCCAGTATTAGAGCACCAAGTTCTCCATTCTGAGCACACACCTCACTCTGCAGTCCCTCCTTATTGAGGTCAGCCAGGCCCAAAACATTTCCAGTTGGTCTGCCAATTATCCCTTATTCTGCCATCTCCTTCAAGCCCCAGACCCAAATTTCCAACTGTCTACTTAAAATAACCTCTTGATTGTCTCATAGACATCTTTAACCTGCTGCCTCCCAAATTCCACCCTTCATCCCCTCTCCATCTGCTCTCCCTCCAGTTCTATCTCAGTAACTGACACCCACATACCCCAGTCACTCATGCCAGTAACCTGACAATCATCCTGGATATATCTGGAATGCGCAGAGGATTCTCAGTTTCCCTTGCCAATTCCCTAATCTAAGCTACCATCATTGCTGTCTTGAAAACATTGCACTTTGGGTAAAACCCAAAGTCTATACAAGGCCTTTGAGGCCCACATGTCATTCTTTGACAGGCCTACCCAAGAATTAATTATTTAGGGAAATGCCCCTGTGTGAGAGTTCACTGTTCACTATTTGATTAAAGCATAGACATTATGAAGTTAGAATTTTATTTGTAGATTTCAGTCCAGTGGAAAACATAACTCCAATTATTATACTTGTCTTACAGGACACTAGCAAATTTTGTGTCTTTTAGAAAATAATTTCTACTTTTTTTTGACTTTCTGATTATATAACTCTTTGTTCCATGAATCCTTCTTCAAGTCAGACTTATGATCCTTCCAGTAGTCTCATTCATGAACAATATTGCAATTTTTGACGTGTGCTCATTCTATATTTGAATGAAAATAATGTTTTGACTTTTCAAAAAAAAATAGAATTTGTTTTGAAGATAGTTCAAGCTGCCCAAGTGGAATCCCATGCCAGAGCCAATGAAACTGTGTTGTCCAAAAAGCGTTCCCCCTGGGCTTGTCCTCTCTAGGACCCAGAGTGACTCTCAAGCAGTACTAGAACCTTACTTTTGCTGTTTCTTCTCTCTCTCTCTTTTTCTTTGTTTGTTTGTTTGTTTGTTTGTTTGTTTGTTGAGATGGAGTCTTGCTCTGTGGCCCAGCCTGGAATGCAGTGGCACAATCTCAGCTCATTCACTGCAACCTCCACTTCCTGGGTTCAAGCGATTTGCCTGCCTCACCTTCCCAATAGCTAGGATTATAAGCATGCACGACCACACCCGCCTAATTTTTTTTGTATTTGTAGTAGAGATGGGGTTTCACCATGTTGGCCAGGCTAGTTCTCAAACTCCTGAGCTCAGGTGATCTGCCCACCTCGGCCTCCCAAAGTGCTGGGATTACAGGTGTGAGCCACCGTGCACAGCCTCTGTCTCTGTTTTTCAACCTGAAGCTGTCTGTATATTTCCTTTTGTTTCCAGTTCTTGGCCAAATTTGGTACTGTTTCTGGTTTGTGCAGAAAGCTGCCTGCTTTCACTGTGTCTATGTGGCTGTGTGTTTGCACATAACTGATAAATTACTCCCTTTAGGAGAATAAATATTGGGAATCTGGTTTGAGGTTTGACCATTTGATGAGTTGTAGCTGGTGAAAGATGACAGAGTTTCCAGTTCATTGGTCTTTTCTGTTTTCTTATCTATATGTGTCTCAAATCCAGAAAAAAAATTGCTCTGTGAGACCCTGATAGGTGAGTCTTCACATTTCTGTGCTCACCCTGACCAGTAAGCCCTGTGGTTTTATGACCGCAGCCACCAGCTCTTGGGATACCTGAGTGCCTGTAACTGACAAAGACCTTCACCTCTTCTTAAATACCCTCCTACTCCCAGAGGTTACTATTAAATTAGATTTTAACACCTCTTAAATTAAAGGACTTCTGATTGGTTTATAAAAATAGGTACTCATATAAATTAATTATTTGCTACAATTCCCAGAAAATAAAGAAATTGAGTTTCTAATATTTTGATTACTTAACTATTGAAAACAAAAGAAGTAACTCATGTCAGAAACTGCTGGCTTAGAAGCTATTTTGAAACAAGAATTCAGGTTCACATATTTAAGGTGAATCTTTGGACAAGCCAGACTGATGTAATAATTTTGCTTTGAGAAAACAAAGAAGGATACAAAATTTCAGTTCCTTGGTCTAGGTAATAGAAATAAGTTCAGGAACTCTACTGTACAACTTGGTGACTATACTCAATAACAATGTATTGTATCCTTGAAAATCGCCAGGACAGTAGATTTTTAAGTGTTCTTACCACAAAAAAATTAAGCAAATGAGATAATAGGTATGTTAATCAGCTTGATTTAACTATGCCACAATATAAACATATTTCAAAACCTCATGTTGTACGTGATAAATATATATAATTTGTATTTGTCAATATAAAACATCAATTTAAAAAATAGCAACTCTATGTCTTTTCTTTGGGGTTATCAGTGTGACATGTAATTCAAGTATATGTTTTATTTTATCTGATTTTGTTTTCTCATGCAGAGACTAGTTCATCTTATTTTCTAAACTATTAATATTAGTCTATTGATTACATAGCTAACATTAGTTCTGCATAATACTTAAGGTGAAAAAACAAAGTCATGTGTTCAAATAAATTCTAACAAACATTCTTATAGCAGTAATGATGTTTTGTACTATGCCAGCTTGAACCTAATTTCCAAGGTCCCTAGATAGCTTTACACCAATGAAACTGAATTAATTAATGGGGAGCCTCTGTGTGTATATAAATGCTTTTGCTCTTTATTTTATTTGTATATGTATGAGTCAGGAAATATATAGAGAGACACTGGGACAGTCAAGATATCCAGGGATCTCTTTAGTGCAGAAGAAGCAAAAAAAACTTCATGAAAGCAAATTACTGATCCAAGATTCTAGAGAATAAGAATTGATTACAAAGGGCTGAATGAATTCATGAGTAAACAGGGTTAGTATTGATTTTAGTGTTTTGGTTTTTTTCATGGATCTATAATAGGGTCTGATCTATTTCTTCTTATGCTGTCCAAGTTCAGGGAAAAAACAATTATTCTGCCAAGACTCTATCTCCCCACAGCCAATCTTCTTCCTATCTCTAAAAGATCCCCTGTTTCCTGCCTTGCCTATTCATAACGCCAACGGCCAAGGTATTGACCAAGTCACAGTCAAGCTTGAAGAGAATCCATGCGTGGAAAATTCCACTGTCCAGGCTCTGATCCTCGTGCTGATGTCTGTTAAGGAAAATTGTCTAAAACTTTGCTGATTCCTAGAAGCATTGACCTTAACCTTCTACTCTGCATATAATCAATCATTCACTGCACTTTTGTTCTGCTTGGTGTCAGGGGATTCTTTTGAAACAATAATGTCTCAACATAAATTGTTAAACTCTAATTCTTTTTTTTTTTTTTTTTTGACAAAGTCTCGCGGTGTCTCCCAAGCTGGAGTGCATCGGTACGATCTCGGCTCACTGCAATATATTCCTTCCAGGTTCAAATGATTCTTACGCCTCAGCCCCGCAAGTAGCTGGGATTACAGGCATGCACCACCACGCCCTGCTAATTTTTGTATTTTTAGTAGAGACGGCGTTTCACCATCTTGACCAGACTGGTATCAAACTCCTGGTCTCAAATGATTCATCCTCCTCAGCCTCCCAGTGTTGGGATTACAGGCGGGAGCCATCGTGCTCACCAAGCTCTAATTCCTGTAGAATAATTATAATGCTTTTCCCTGTTTCCATTATCTTGGTTGATTTTTGGGGGGAATTCAGGATTTAGAATAACATTTCCAAGAAATGTTGTTTAGGAATTCCCACATGAAAATACTACTTTCAATGTCACATATAATTGACTCATAAAAAAGATTATTTAATTATCTCTAGGGAGTGCCTACATTTGGCTTTACTCTTTACTATTAATTAAGGGCTTAGACTCTGTGAAATTACATGTGTACTTGTTGATTTTATTCTGGTAGAAAAGATCATCCTCAAGGTTATGACTGTGCTGCCCTGTAGGACATTAACCAATTTTGTATCTAACCTGCCCATTATATTCTAACATTCTTTTCTCAGAGTGCCTCTGTAACCCAGTTCTTCAAAATGCTCCTAGGACCACCTTATTCATCTGAGTGGTTCCCTCATTAATGTGTTAGCAACCTCTGATTCATGCTATTCTATATTTGCATAAGAACCCTGAATTTTTTTAATTTTTGAAAATTGCATAAATACCATACTTTGGAAGTACTTTGTATTATTCCCGCTAATTACATAACACCCACTTCATTCATAATTTTCTGTGCCACACATTTTGTTAACCTATCAGCTCTTGAAGGGCAGGGCCCTGGAAAAATTCCCCTTTATATTCTCTAGAGACTCTATACAGTGCCATGCAAATGGTAGATACCCAATAAATATCTGTTAAATGTGATAGAAAGTGTGAAGGAAAAACTGCTTCTTTTTTGTAGAAAGTATATTAAGAAGTAGTTTTAGTTGGCAAAATTGTTTTAGAATATTTCTTCGAAAACAGATTTCATCTTCATATTTTACTAGAAACAACACTTCAGAAGCCTTCGATGAGCATGTTAGCTTTATTATATTCTTTTAATTTAAAAAAGGTTGGAATCGCATCAAGACAAAGAGCTTCTGCACAGCAAAGGATACAACCATCAAAGTGAAGAGAAAACCCATAGAATGGAAGAAAATATTTGCAAACTGCCCCTCTGACAAGGGATTAATAACTAGAATATATTAATTATAATTAATATAGAATAGACATTCAAATCTTTTTCAGATGGCAAACAGGCATATGAAAAGCTGTTCGACATCATTGATAATCAGAGAAGTGCAAATAAAAACTACAGTGAGATATCATCTCACCCCAACTAAAATGGCTTATATCCAAAAGACAGGCAGTAACAAATGCTGGCAGGGATGTGGAGAAAAGGGAACCCTTGTACACTGTTGGTGGGAATGTAAATTAGTCCAGCCACTATGGAGAACAGTTTGGAGGTTCCTCAAAAAGCTAAAAATTGGGCTACCATATGATCCAGCAATCCTACTGCTGGGTATATAACCCAAAGAAAGGAAATCAGTATATCAAAGAGATATCTGCACTTCCATGTTTCATACAGCACTGTTTACAATAGCTAAGATTTGGAAGCAACCTAAGTGTTCATCAACAGATGAATGGATAAAGGCAATGTGGTACATATACACAATGGAGTACTATGCAGCCATAAAAAGAATGAGATCCAGTCATTTGCAACAACATGGATGGAACCAGATTATTATGTGAGATGAAATAAGCCAGGCACAGAAAGACAAACATCACGTATTCTCCCACATTTATGAGGTCTAAAAACAAAACAGTTGAACTCATGGACATAGAGAGTAGAGAGATGGTTAGCAGAGGCTGGGAAGGGTAGTTGGGAGGTTGGTGGGGAATGGGGATGGCTAACAGGTACCAAAAAATGTGAAGAATCAATAAGACCTACGATTTGATAGCACAATAAAAGGACTACAGTCAATAATAACTTAATCGTACATTTTTAAATTACTTAAAGTGTGTAATCGGATTGTAACTTCAACGATAAATACTTGAGAGGATGGATACCCCATTCTCCATGATATGATTATTTCACATTGCATGCCTGCATCGACATCTCATGTACCCATAAACATCTATACCTACTCTGTACTCACAAAGATTAAAAATAAAAATTAAAAAGTCTAAGGAGGCTACACTTTTTACTAAAGAAAAAGATCCAGTATCTTCATACCTTAATATTTGTTTTCATAAATAACAAACCAGGTCACTCAAAATAAAATAGTTATAGAGAGAGTAAATTGGAAAATTTACAACATAATTTTGGTAAACGCAAAACAAATAACTCCGATAAGTGTGTAGAAACAATTAAGGCAATAATTTAACATCATAGTTTTTTTAAATTTCAATTTTTATGAAGTGCTTGAGATGTAAGACCACCTGAGTCAACAAAACTCAGCCACTGGGACTGAAAACAGGGACCGCCTATGTCAATATGACCTGAATGTTTCAGGTAATTCATACCCAGGAAGGTAAGACTGTAGAACAATAATTAACTGCACCATTTGCTTCAGGAAATCCTTCCAAGCCAATTTATCAAGACAAACAGTTGGCTCATCTGGGCAAACAGCTCTTCTATCAGAACAACAATGTGCTCACCTATGCAAACAGCTCATCCTCAGGACCTGGCTTTGTTCTGTTCACCAAACTTAAATTTTTATGCCATTGACATTGCCCAATTAAACCACTTGGCCCAGACCTCCAAACCCTGTTTTTAAAAAATTGTTCCCTAACTTCCTCCTTTTAAGATAAAGTGAAGATGCCCCTTGCTGCAAGAAGTTTAATAAACTCAGCTTTGGGCAGAAGTCAGTCAACATACTATAATCCAAGATCACAAAATAATTATCTAGTATTTGAAAAACTAGTGTCGTAGCACACTTTATGATACTTTTCAAATTATTTATTGAATACAGCATGTTATGAGTTTAAGAAAAAAGACTGTTAAAAGATAGTTGGAGCTTATAGATATCAGGATTATAAAAATCTGATCACAATTTTACCAGGCAAGTGATACAGCTTCCTTATTTCTCTATACGACTATTCAGTGCCACCTACAGAGAAGATTGAAACATGCATGATATGTCTGGACAATCATCTTACCTGCTCAATAGTTACTGCTGAGAATCGGCCCCTGGGAAAATTTTGTAATAGGCAAGTTTGTCTTTGAAATTCCCATTTTCTCTTCCTTATAGTTGTTCTTCTTTCTACTCTTTCAGGAAACCAAAAGCGTCCTATAGGCTGCTGGCTTCTATTGCTCATAGAGTTGGGTTTTATCAGTCATTCACACCTTAGTATGATTGAGTTTCCAACATTGCTTTATCTTTTCCATCACCCACCATTCCCTGCTTTAAAATCAAGCCATTTACTCATGCTATCTCCTCCATTACACTTTCTCCCAAGGCATTTTCATATTAAGACTTTTGTTGTTGTAAATAAATTGAAAAGACTTATCACCAGTTAAAGAAATCTCAGAAAAAAACTTAAAAAAAAAATTGGCAGGACCAAAGAATTGCCTATATTCATTCCATTCAATGTCCATTCAATGCGTCCTTTTGGTCTATAAGAAAGGTATTGAGATTTTTGTAGCAGAATGAGCAAAAATATTGAGTAAAAAGAATATGCTAAGATACTGCAAGAAACAGCCAAATAAATCCACAAGGTGGGTCATTTTGAAGGGCAGCTGGCCCAGACACATCAACAATTCAGTGTCATGAAAAAGGAAGACTGCTCTAGATCAGAGGTCGGCAAATGTTTTCTGTAAAGGGCCAAGATGTAAATATTTATGACTTTGTGGGCTGTACAGCCCCTGTAACAAGTACTCAACTCTGCCTTTGTAGAGAGAAAGCAACCGTGGACAATATTTAAACAAATAAGAGTGCCTGTGTTTGCAGAAAACTTTATTTACAAAAACAGGCAGCCCGATGGATTGGGCCTGCCGTCCTTATTCTAGATTGCAGACAATTAACATGATGACAAGAAACAATGTATGGTCTTGAAGTAGATTCATCTTGGAACAAATCAGTTGTAAAGACATTTTGGTTATAATTGGGGCAAATGTAATATGGTTTGTGTACCAGATGGGACCCAATTTTATTTATATGAAAAAGTAGAAAATATTAATCAAAAAGCAGATTACTGTACATTACAAAACGTACTATTTCATTTGCTAAAAAGTGTTTATGGAAAAAATTTAAGCTACATTTACTAAAATGCTATTCATGTTGGAAATGTTTTAATTTTCTAATTTTTGATTTTTAAAGTTTTTATAATGTACATTCACTGATTTTATAGTATGCAAAGTTCATTTTTAATTTTAAAAAATACAGAGGGAAGTTATTTACCCAAAACCTTAAAAAAATGATGATAAACTTCAGGTGATTAAAATGAAGAAGGCCTTAAAATTACACCTTTCATTTTAGTAAGCTCTTTATGATAGGAATGTAAACATAAATTTTATTTTAAAATATATTTTGTAGAACTAAAACAAAGATGATTCAACAAATAAATAAATCTTCAATTCTTTTTAAATTTTTTTCTAATTTTGGATGGTTTTTGAGACTGTTCTCAATAGAATAAGAAATAGACTTCACACTAATTTGCAACTTATAAATCACATTTATTATTGTCCACAAGAAACTTTATGCTTAATGTATGCAATGAATTATGTGTAGCAATAAATGTGTGTCATTAAAACACATAGAGCTATTAATTCTGGATTTTACATCTTATTAAAAGAATTCTGTAATGCATTTCTAAGTGGTTGTCATTTAACATATCTGAGACTAAATTTACAGGAGGTAAGTATTTTTTAGAATAGTATGATATATGACTCAGTTAGCATTTGATTTTTTCCTACTTTATTTTGATTTTTTTCCTACAGTAAAATTTGAGACTGTAAATGAAATATTTGCATAGACATATTTGCTTGGGGCCAGGTATTCATTATAAATATCTAGTAAAGAGTTAAGGGAAATCTCCAAGTCAGATGGTGACAATATACTGAACAAGCACTGAAAGTTTATTTCCAGCATCCTGGAATATTGGTTCCATACCAATACAATGAGCCTTCCTGGGAACACTTTTGACCTCTGTGGACTTCTCATTTCCACTTTAAAAATGAAGGATTGTGGATGACTTCTTCATTAAAGACCCATTTGTCACTGATATGTTGTATCTTACTAATTGTTTATGTCATTCATTGTTCTTTCATCTTCCGTCTTTCTCATCATAGGTGAAAAGTGCTACAATAAGCAAAGGTAGTTGGCTCCTTCTTTCCTCACCCCAATGCCCTCATATCTTCTATTTTTTTCATGACCACTTTTCTCAACCCTAGTGTTCCTCTGCCCTCAGCAGCCAGGATTGGTTTTGTTGTTGCCAGGACTCCAGAGCCCACACAGTTCCTACATTTGTAGACCTACTCTCATGATTAATTTTTTTGTGTCAACTAAGCCAAGAGAAGCCCAGATAACTGGTATGATATCATTTCTGAATCTGTCTGTGAGGGTGTTTCTGGAAGAGGCTGGCAGTTGAACCAGTAGACTGAATAAAAAAGAAGCTGGAGTGTACCTGTAGTCTCAGCTACTCAGGCAGCTGAGGCAGGAGAATCACTTAAGCCCAAAAGGTTGAATCCAGCCAGAACCATATAGTGAGACCCCTTTTTTTTTTTTCTAGAAAAGATCACCCTAATGTGGTGGGCCTCATCCAATCCATCGAGTGCTCAGATAGAAAATGTGGAGAAAAGGCAAATTTGCCCTCTGTGCTTGAGCTGGATATGCATGTTCTTCTGCCCTCAGACATTGGCACCTCTGCATCTCCGCTCTTCATGTTTGGACTAGAACCACACTAGCAGCTTTCCTGGGTCCCCAGCTCACAGATGAAAAACCATGGGATTTCTCAGCCTCCACAATCATGTGAAATCATGCCTCATAATAAATCCTTTTTTATATACAGTCACATGCTGCATAACAATCTTTCAGTCAATGAAAGTTTGCATATATAATTCCATAAGCTTATAATGCTATATTTTTACTGTGCCTTTTCTAGGTTTCAATATCTTTTGATACACAAATACTTACCATGCTGGTACAGTTGCCTAGAGTGTTCAGCACAGTCACATGCTGTATAGGTTTCAGCCTAGAAGCGAAAGGCTGTCCCCACATAGCCTAGGGTGTGTGGTAAGCTATGCAATCTAGGTTCACGTAAGTACACTCTGTGATGTTTACACAATGATGAAATTTCCTAATGATGCATTTCTCAGAACTTGTTCCTGTTGATAAGTGATACATGATTGTGTGTGCATATATATTTTATATATATACATATATATTGGTTCTGTTTCCCTAGAGAATTCTGACTAATACAGCTACAGACACAAGAGAAAGATGATTATGAGTTTCCTGCACTGTACCCTCTTCTGAAAAGTCTCTGTGCTTGGTTGAACTCAGAGGCATTTAAATTTTTGTCACAGTTGCTAAGGTCAGATCTTATTGGAAGGACAGCATGTTGGGGTTAGGAATCAGGCTGGCCGACTCTACAGCCTGTCCTGTAAGGTCTACACAGCGAGACCTTACCCAGGTTTCACACACTGCTGAATTCTTCGATGTTTCTCTCAACTCTCCATTTTACAGCTTATGCTCCTCTTTCTGTTTTGTTCTTTTCACTTTGCAGCCTATAAACAAGTCACATCCAGCTATTTGACATTCAGACCAGACACTTTTATAATGCCCCCTCCTCTATATATCATAATTAGCTTTCATATTTTTCGTAATAATTACAAACTAAAATTATAACCATGGCTCAAAATGAAAAAGACAGTCAAATTTTTCTTTTATGGAGTTTGTATTTAAAAATCATGCTAATAAAAATTAAAATTATAAAATATAAAATAAGTGTTATAGTAAAAAATAGAAAAACAGTCATTGTATTGGGTTGAGTGGTGGCCTTTCAAAAGATATGTCCCATTTCTCACCCTAATAACACAGTCTTTGTAGATGTGATTAAGTGAAGGATCATGAGATAAGATCATCCTGGATTAACTGGTTGAGCCCTAAAGCTAATGATTTGTCCTTAAAAGAAGAGGAGAAAGACTCACAGAGGAGAACGCATGTGAGGATGGAAGCATAGATTTGATACAAACAGGAGACAGGGAAATACTGGGTAGAAGAGCAGGTCCCTGGCAAAGGCCCCACCCTAAGCTTGAAACCCGTGGCCCTAAATGGAAAGAGGCATTCCTGTTTTCATGCCCAAATGTTGCCTCTTGGCCCACCGTGCCCCCCTGTCCTGTACCTATATAAATCCCAAACCTCAGGCTCTATAAGCAGAAGAGCAACAGAGTGGCAGAGTGACCGAGTGGTGCAGCAGAGAAGGAGAGAAGAGAACAAGTGTCTGAACGTTGAGAGGAGTTCAGCTAGGGATATCTGGAGAGGAGATCAGCTGTGGGACAGCCAGACTCCAGGGAAGATCATCTTCCCACTCCATCCTCTTTCCCATTCCCCATCCATCCCACTGACAGCCACCTCCACCACTCAATAAAATCCCTGCATTCACCGTCCTTCAAGTCCATGTGACTTGATTCTTCCTGGATGCCAGACAAAGACCCAGGTACCAAGAGGGCAGGGTGTTAACGGCTGTCACCCTGACTCTCCACTGAGCTGATTTAACACTTAACTACTCACAGATGGCAACTGCTAAAACAGCATTAATTGTAACACATCCCTAGATGCTACTGTGGGGCTGGGGCCCAAAAATCTGCACCTGGCTGTCTGTGTGCTCCCCCTTCCACAAGGGGTTTGAGCACGCAGTGGCCGAGCAAACGAGCCACATCTCTGTCTCAAGTCCTACTAGGGCATCAGGGAACTCTCCTGTTTCAGACTGATATGTCTACAAGACAAAGAATGCCAAGGACTGCAGGGTGCCAACAGAGTCTGAGAGGAGCATGAGAGGAATCCTCTGTTAACACCTTCAAAAGGACCCAACCCTGCCAACTCCTTGATTTTTGAGCTGTTGGTTTCCAGAAATGTAAGATAAAATAATTCTATTGTTTTAAGGCACTCAGTTTGTCATAGTTTGTCATAGCAGCCCTAGAAAACTAATACAGTAATGGATTGGTACTTTTAAATTACAAAGAAAGTATTTTTTTCGAAAAGGAGAAAAAATTATCTATGTAGTGGTCTGTCACTGTAATGAATAATAACATAACAGTTTCTACTTTTCCAGCCTTAACTTTGTAAATCTGTCAATTACTTAGTCAACATTGATCTTCACATATTCATGTTCAATACACAATATAATCAAATTTGTTCATCTATTCACAATCATAGTTGATGGAATCACACTTTATTTTATTTTAGAAAAGCTTCTTTCACGTTAAGCCACAGACCTACAAATAGTCGTTTTTAAAAACCTAAAATGCAAGAATAAGTTTGGTGGAGACACATAAAAATCCTATTTCACAATAAATTCCTGAAATCATGGTAGTATTGAAACAGGAAATTTTACCTGACCCCTTCGTGTGACTTGCAAACAGTGTAGCTCGTTTACTCAGCCCGCAGCTCTCAACCCCTTGCAAGAGCACACAGGTGAGCAGGTACAGGGGCCCGGATGAGTGCTTCTGGATGCCAGCAGAAGCAGAACTCTGTATGGCCCCACAGCAGCATCTGGGGGATACCCATGACCCCTGGAGACACAGAGGGCATGTGTGCTCTTTGAGTTTTGCTATCTGCAGACAGCTAAAGTTTTTAACAGCTCAGTGTGACAGCCCTCTGTATCCTGAACTCTTGTTCAGCATCCAGGAAGAATCAGGTCACATGAACCAATTGAAGATAGTAAATGTGGGGATTTTATTGCCAATGAAAGTGGCTCGCAGCAGGAAGGAGAACTGGAAAGGGGATGGAGTGGGAAGGTATCCTTCTCCTGGAGTTTGGCCATCCCCAGCCAAACTCATCCTGAGGTCCCACCATCAAGCAGTCCTTCTGAAGTCAAACTGTTTCTCTCCGATATCTGCTTCTTTTCTTCTCTCCTTCTCTGCCGCTCCACTCTCAGTGGAGCCTGGGGTTTTTATAGGTACAGGATTGGGGGTAGGGCAGGCCAGGGTGGTTTTGGAAAAGGCAACATTTGAGAGAGAAAATGGGAATGTAAAGTTCTCACTTTGGGCTGCAGGTCCAGGTTTGAGAGTGGGGCCCTCACCAGGGGCTGCCCTCTTCTATCCAGTATTTCCCTGCCTCCTGATGCTATCAGTATCCATGTCTTTTCTAACCTTTCTAGCAGCTTTCACATTTTTCCCTCTCCTCCTCCCCTGACATTGAACACTTTTAAATACCAATAAAAATTCCAAGGTTACATAAGAGGTAGAATTAAAATAGCTCAAGTTTCATCCTGACAATTACAGCACTATGCCTGGTCAGGGTAAATCTAGGGTTTAAACACAGGAATATGTAGCATCAGAGGAGTGGAAGACACATGCTGGCCCTGATGAGCACTCAAGCAATTCTGAAGCTTTAGAAATTTACTCCAAAAGCAATGAAAGTGGCCAAGTCTGTATGGGTTGCAGGCCAACTGAGTATCTGGGAGTTCAAATTAACTTCCGAGTAGAATGGATTTTGTATTAAAGGACATGGAATATAAATGTGCCAATTTAAGGCTTACATACGTATTTTAAAAATTCAACAATTGCAGCAAATGTTTGGATCTGACACCAGCAACACTGTTGAGGGAGAAGTAATTAACAATCACTGACGTGGTTTGGAATTGCTGACACATAGTCATAATGAAGAGCAGACCACCTCTTAGTCCAATTTTACTACCGTTTACAAATTCTCTTTAACAATGCACCCCTTATTGCCTGCACCCAGAATAGAGCACACTTACCACTCACTGCTTTGCCTTCAGGACTCCACTGTCATGAAAGACAAGAAAAAGGAAAAGGAAGTTATATGAGTTTCCTAGGGCTTCAGTAACAAAGAACCACAAACTGGGCAGCTGAAGCAGCCGAAATGTATTCTCTCACGGTTCCGAGGCTCTGGGTGTAATCCCTTCTCGTCTTCTCCTGGTTTGCGATGGTGGCCGTCAGTCCCTGGGGTTCCTGGGCTTGCAGCTGCATCACTATAGTCCCTGAATCTATTGCTACATGGTGTTCTCCATGTAGGTGTCTGTCTCTGTCCAAATTTTCCTCTTCTTATAAGGACACCAGTAATATTGGATTAGGGGCCACCCTAATGTCCTCATCTTAACTTGAATATATCTGCAAATCTCTAGGTCCAAATAAAGTCATATTCACAGATACTGGAGTTAGGACTTCTACCTAATTTTTGGGGGGGATGCAATTCAACCCACTACAGAAGCTGACAATTTCTCAGTGCTTATTAACTGTGAAATATTTTGCATTTTTTTTTCTTTAGTAGCAGGATCCGTTGGGGTAGCTCTGTGTCGATTTTACAGATGATTCATTTGAGATATTAGTTCCTTTTTAGTGGCAATTTACTGGAGCACGTATCCTTTCACTTTTTTATATCAAACAGATATTTTTGTAACAAACAAACAATAAAAACCTTGAATATTGATTTCACCAAGCCATTTGAAAAAGGGTTATGGAATTATGTCTCACTTATTAACATATTTGCTTTTTTCTGAAGGTTCTTCTTTTTTTAACTTCTATACTACTGGAAGTGCTTTCAAGCTGTTGAAACCACTTTGTTTTATGTTAGTGTTCTGATTTTTTAACCACATATATTTACGCTTTTCCCTTTAAACTTTAATCTATTGGCCAATTTCTAGTGTTTTTTAAAAAAAGAAAACTACCAATATTTGTCTTTTTTTCTTAATGAAATGTTTTCATCTATTTTTAACTTCTCCTTGAAGCCTTGGGTAATTTTTAATTTTTTTCTCATTCAATTTTTCAAAGGTTGGGAGGCCACTTAGCACACATTATGAGATCTTGTAAAAACTCTGAGCATCTATATTACCCTTTTCTTTCTTCCTCCTGTTTTTTAAATATAAAAACTTTTTTTCATTCTTTGATGAGTCTAATATTATACAGATATTCATTCCCCTCGATTTTTTAGAACTATCCATTTTAGTTCTTATTTTCTTACCATTTTCACCAAACTCACAAAAGTGTTGGAAGGTTAGTAGGGCAAGAAAGCAGAAGAGAAATGTAAACCTCTGAAAGGAGGCCGGCCCTTCAAAGGCCCCTCTTCCTACATTTTGTCTACATCCCTGAGAGGAGGGAAACTACTCCACGTCACACAGCTAGTCACAGGCAAAACTGAAATTAGAGCCTAAGTCTGCCTAATCCCAAGATTCTTTCCATTACACTACACCCATTTTAAAGATGAGTCAGTGAGCTCAGAGATGCCATCTATCACATCAAAATTGGCATGAGAAGAGGTGGAGCCCAGAGCAGAAGCCTTCACCAGTGCAGTCTCTACTACACCACATCCAGAGAAAACTGCCAGGGGTACAGGTACATGCTAGAGATACAGGAAGAAGAAGGCCAGCCTGGAAGAATAGTGAGAAGGCTCTCAATAGGAGAAGCAACTTTCCCCTTCATTATTGGCCACAACATCCTTGGGTACCATATGCAATGGGGCCAGTGCAATCACCTCTGGCCTGAGAAACCAGTTGCTCCCTCTTTTGGGGAAGGTCGTCTAGTTCACTCTGCTGTAATGGTCCCAATGGAAATGAAACAGGAGAAAGAGAAATTATAGCCACAAATTATATTCCTTTGGTATACTGTAGGGTAAATTATGGCTGCAATGAAGGTGTGACATCATATGCTAATGTCCAAAATTTAAAAAAAAAAAAGGAAAAACAATGAGATTTTCAATGCCAATGAAAAGTTAGCATAAGGATATGCAAAACTAGAGAAAAAAAATAACATTTATGTAAAGACCTAAAAATAAATAAAAACCAGAGGCCCTGAAGAATACTTACTATCGTGTAAGTATCATGCCCTTTAATACCACTGTCAACGTCAAAATATATTGCTATTGAAATGCCAGTGTGTGAACAATTGTATTTTCTGCTTTGCGTGTTCCACACGGCAGTGAGAGGGGATGTCAGTCACTGTAACTAAGAGATCTGATTAGATTGGCATACATGGCTCATGAGAGGGGGCTTTAAAATGAGACTGTATTATAATGAGACACTCTTATATGTTATTTCAAATAAGTGATCTGTTTCTAGTATATGTTTATTTCAAACACTATATAATCAGTCAAGAAACTTTGATTGGCAATTTTAAAGAAAAAAGAACTATTATGAAACATATTAGTAAGGATCTGATTCCACTTTTCTTCCCAATGGGAATCAGTGTTTTTAAACTCAGGGCTCCTTTATTTTTTATGTCACTAGTGCCTCATAGGAAGAGAAAGTGTAGCTGAACTTTACAAACATAGCAATTTCACACATAATGCATTTTTAGAAGTGGGGATTGCTCTATACTCACAGAATAAAAGCAGAACTAAAAGCCTAGAAATCTGTCTGGTTTCCTATTAAATAGAACTGGAAGGGGGAACTTAAACAGTAAATATTTCCACTAGGAAATGGCAAGGGAATCTTGGAAGCTGAGGGTGTAACTTTTGACCCCTCTGTGAGCTGACCGGGTTCATTGTAGCAGCTGGAGGGGGAGAGTTAAGCTGAATGTTTGCAAATGCAAAGGAAGCATCACATACACATAAAACACTAATTTTCATCAGTGGGTCCCCATGTGGTGCGTGTGTGTGTGTAGACAATTTATTACTATCGTCACTATATGTAATTCCAGTCAGTCTGAGTTAGTAAAGAACAGCTGTCTCCTACAAAACAATGTGCCTCTGAGGAGTCCCTAAGCAATTCTCAGTGCAAGGCAAAGCAATCAAGACTGATTAAAAGGATAGCATTTAACAGCAGCAGAGGCAAAGCTGATGAGGGAGAAGGAGGGAGAAATCACTACACCCCAAATCATCCCAGCATCATCCACAGGTATGACTAAACCCCACAATCATACCAGTGTCTGTTTACAGTCATCATCACTTATTTCAATTAGAAAATTAAAAAGGTATTTGTTATACCACATATCTGATTATGCAGGTACGAAATCATGCTATGTTCCTAGTACACAAAGTGTGATGTTCATCATCATGCATTTGTATGAAGTGCAACATGGCAAGTATTAAGAATTCAGATTGCTGATGTCCTCCTTAAAGACATTCCTCTGAGAAGTTATGGACTTACCTCAGTGATGCTCTCCATACCTTTTTGAACCCTTCTTTGGGGGGAGTTTGTCAGTCATTCAAGAGTTTTTCTCTCTCTCTCTGTCTCTGTCTCTCACACACACACACCAACACACCTCTACCTGTATATGAGAGCCAGATGATTTTGATATGATTATTCTAGATATTTTTATATAATTATTTTTCACCAGATGTATATTTTCCAAGTTTATAATACACAACAGGATGATGCAAGCCCGTTGTCATCATCTAGTTGTAGTTCACCCTTTTTTCTGTGATAATAAACCTCCTGATATTTAGCTGGTGTACACTACATGACCACAGACAATAAGAATAAATTTATTTGCCTTCCATAGAAATAGTTAGGACTGGTCTGCATTAGTCAATTTCCACACTGCTATAAAGATACTACCTGAGACTGGGTAATTTATAAACAAAAGAGGTTTAATTGACTCACAGTTCCACATGACTGAGGAGGCCTCAGGAAACTTACAGTCATGGCAGAAGGCAAAGGAGAAGCAAGCACCTTCTACACAAGGTGGCAGGAGAGAGAGGGCACAAAGCGGAAATGCCACACTTTTAAACCATCAGATCTAGCGAGAACTCACTCACTATCACAAGAACAGCATGGGGGAAACAGCCGCCATGATCCAATCACCTCCCACCAGGTCTCTCCTTCAACATGTGGGGATTCGAATTTGAGATGAGATTTTGGTGAAGACACAGAGCCAAACCATGTCAGGTCACATGATCAGATTCAGTTAAGGCCAAACTAAAATTGCAATAGAGTTGTTTAAAATAATTGAATCTATCCTCATGGTAAATCAGCCTGACAGGATGATCACAAATATTCCAAAGAAAGTATGGAAAACCATTCCCAAAAAAGAGCTGCAGGAAATGTCCTGAGCTCTTGAATTGTGTTGCCTGTCATCTGTGTGAAAAGAACAGTAGACATGTGGAGATATGCATGTCAGCACCTGTTTAAAAAGAATGAGTTGCACTCCTTTTTAACTATATAGGTAGTGACACCTCTCAGCCAGTGTAGACCAACAGTGTATTACACGTCTGATCACACCTGTATTAGAATGCCTGTTATGAACAGGTGAGGTAGGTAGGAATTCAGGTCACCTCCATTAGATTGGTAAGGAGATTGAGGCCCCAAAATGTCAGAACATTCTTCATAATCATATAAAATCTGTTGAAAGTTCCATTTAGAATATATCAACCCCCTAGGCACTGCTAAACCTACTCAAAGGTAAATTGCTACCTTCCCATATGTGATTATGACTGTCTATACCTTCTTCAGGTCCTCTGTTGAATGAATTGAAAGGGGAAGTTCAGTTTCCAGTAGGGGTTTACATTTGAAAATCTACGGCATCCCAGTAGTGGGGCTGATATGGGGGGGTCCCCAGTGGATGGGCCTGGTCAGGTGTTGGCAGTGGGCATCTGTTCCAGCGGTGTCCTTTGGCACTGGTTGCTTAGTATTTTGGGAAACCTCTTGTATGTAGATTTGTCCATAAGGCTTTATCCCTGTCCTAGCTGCTGGAAATATGGGGTGAATGACAACAAGCCTGCAAATGTATACTCCCCTCCCACCCAGGCAACAGAGGGAGGTGAGAAGTTGGCTGCCTAAGATGACATCCGGCAAAGCCGTGGAGGAATCGTGTATTAGTCCGTTTTCACACTGCTGATAAAGACATACCTGAAAATGGGAACAAAAACAGGTTTAATTGGACTTATAGTTTCACATGGCTTGGAGGCCTCAGAATCATGGCAGGAAGCAAAAGGCACTTCTTTTTTCTTTTTTTTTTTTTTTTTTTTTTTTTTTTTTTGAGACGGCGTCTTACTCTGTCACCCAGGCTGGAATGCAGTGGCGCAATCTCAGCTCACTGCAACCTCCGCCTCTCAGGTTCAAGTGATTCTCCTGCCTCAGCCTCCAGACTAGCTAGGATTACAGGCGCCCACCACCACGCCAGGCTAATTTTTGTATTTTTAGTAGAGATGGGGTTTTACCATATTGGCCAAGCTGGTCTCGAACTCCTGACCTTGTGATCTGCCCATCTCAGCCTCCCAAAGTGCTGGGATTACAGGCGTAAGCCACCATGCCCGGCCCCAAAAGGCACTTCTTACGTGGTGGTGGCAAGAGAAAAATGAGAAAGAAGCAAAAGTGGAAACTCCTGATAAACCCATCAGATCTCATGAGACTTATCATGAGAATAGCATGAGAAAGACCAGCCCCCATGATTCAATTACTTCCCCATGAGTCCCTCCCACAACACATGGGAATTCTGGGAGATACAATTCAAGTTGAGATTTGGGTGGGGACAGAGTGAAACCATAGCAAATAGTCTGTCAAATCAGGAGTTTATCAGGGACACAACTGAAAGAAAACGGCCTTTCTGAGGTAGAAATAATCTTGGAATGGAAAGGTATAAGTTTGCACTAGAGAAAACGACTTGATGAGGAAGAGAGACAGCTGATCAGAAGCCAGAACACACAAATGTGAGGGCAGTGGCTTGCACATGTAATCCCAGCTACTCAGGAGGCTGAAGTGGGAAGATGGCTAGAGCCCAGGAGTTCAAGTCTGCAGTGAGCTATGATGGCACCACTGCTCTCCAGCCTGGGCAACAGAGCAAGACCCTGTCTCAAAAAACAAACAAACAAACCATCACTACCAACAACAACAAACACAGAGACAGACTCAGAAAGTTGGCTGCAAATACCTCCAGGTCAGACTTTTCAGGATCCAGTGGGGATCATTTCCGAGGCCACACAATGATGGTGCCAAAATTATGTCTGAGCAGGAGGCACAGTTAGACCTCAAACAGGGTCTAAGGCCCTTTCTGGAAAACAGTGCATACAAGGTAAAAGAAGTTTTGTTATTTTGGAGTTTTAAAAAAAAAAAAAAAAAAACTTGGTTTGACTCCTAGATATTTTTGTTGTTGCTATTTACACATTTTTAGTGTGGAAAATTCCAAACATACACAACAGTAGGGAAAATAATTTGATACATGTTTTGCTTCAGCAATTTTGTTTCATTCATAACCACTACGATCACCCCAGAGCTCCAGATTTTTTAAAGCAAATGTTAGGCAATCATGTAACTTCACACTGAAATATTTCAGTGTGTCTGTCTCAAATATAAAAACTAGAAAGTGACCAACATGGAGAAACCCTGTCTCTACTAAAAAGACACAAAAAATTTAGGGGGTGTGGTGGCACATGCCTGTAATCCCAGCTACTCAGGAGGCTAAGGTAGGAGAATCACTTGAACCCGGGAGGAGGAGGTTGCTGTGAGCCAACATCGTGCCGTTATACTCCAGCCTGGGCAACAAGAGTGAAACTGCATCTCAAAAACAAAACAAAACAAAAACTAGAAACAGCAACACAGTTTGCCATTCCTTTGCCATTGAATAATTTTTGCTGCAACTAAATTTTCCCCTGTTGGTGTAATTTTTCCTTTTGGACGAGGTCAAATAACACAACCAAGAATGTAACTTTATTGTCTAAAAAATAGGGAATATCACTGGTCCATTGTTCTTTCAGGTCAGAAACTAAAACATGGGCGCTGTCACATTAAAAGCATTAACGAGTAGAATACAGAATTTTAGATTGAATTGAAGCAAAGAGTGATGCCTATCTTACTTGCTAACCTTATGATTACAAGCTTCTGACTTATAGAATTGTAATTCTGTCAAATATGATTTGACATATAAATTGTGTGAAACTTTACAGTGATAATGTATGGTATAAAGGACTGTTATGAGAAAAATATGTCTTAGAGTCATTCATTTATTCTGTAATTACTTACTGAGCATCCATTATTTTTCAAGCATTGAGGTCTCATTCTAGTTCCTAAGGATATATCAATAAACGAAATAGATTAAGTCCATACATGTATCTAACTAAAATTTTAGAAGAGGATACTGAACATAAACAGGCAAACAAATAAATATAGAATGTAACCTTGGGTGCCAATAAGTGCTACAAGTCAAAATAAATCAAGACTAAAAGAAAAAGATCAACGTTGGGGTGGCCGTTTGTTTACTTGTTAGCTAAGGTGGTCAGGAAGGTAACATTGGAGAGGAGACCTAAAAAACTCTTTGAGAACAAGTGAGAAGGACTAGAAAGTATAAATCCCTAATCCAGAAGTAACCTTGGTACAGGCAAATATCAGCAAGAAAATCAGTGTGGATGGACTGGAATAAGCAAAGGAGAAAAATAGTAAGTGATGAGGTCAGTGACATGGGTGGGCTGTAAATACAGCCTGTATTATAGTGTTGGGATTTTATTTTATGTGTGATAGAAAGACATGGATTGGGTTGGAAGAAATCTAACTTACATTTCAAAGGTTCACCCCGTGGGAGTTCAGCCAGAGAGCTAAAGGGGGAAATGATAGGAATTGGACTGGACTCACACATATTTTAGAGGTAGACACACATGCTTTGCTGAAGGATTAGAACTGAAATCTGAGGGAAAATAAGGAATCAGGAGTCAAATTGTAGGGGGTTCTCTTTTTTTACAGGAATCATTGAAGGAAGAATGGTTTGGGGAAGATGGAATCAAAAGTTTGAGCTGAAAAGGTTACGTTTGAGATACGTTTCAGACCTCAAGGAGATGTTGATGGGGGGTTGGACTTAAGAGTCTGGAGCTCGGGAGAGAGCTCAGAGAGAGCAACAAGTTTTAGGAACATCACCACGTTCGGGAATTCATGAGATTTAATGGGGTTAGCTAGAGAGAAGAGTTTTGAGAACTAAGCCATAGGGCACTCCAAAATTAAGAGGGAAAAAAAAGAAATAATGGATCCATTAAGAGAGTGAAAAGGAAGCAGTCAATGAGGAGATAAGGAGAAAACAAGGAGAAAGTTGAATCATAGAAGGTGAATAAAGAAAGTGTCTCAAGAAGGGGTACAGTGGCAGTGTCAAAGGTGCCAAATGTTTGAGTAAAATGAGGATCTGGAATTTTGCATTGGCTCTGGCAAGATGAAAATCATTTGGTGACTTTAACAAGTGAATTTCCAGTGGGTATGGTAAGTGAATATGGGACAAAAGCCTAAATAGAGGATATTAAAAAGGAAATTAGAAACAAAGAATGAGTGGTGGCAAATGCAGACAACTCCGTAAAGGAATTTTGCTTAAAAAGGAAGCAAAGAAGTGACACAGTTGCTGGAGGAGGTTCTGAGGTCTATGAAGGAATTTTGCTTTAACTTGTGATTCATTGTAGCCTTTCTGTATGTGGCTGAGATGGATCCAATGGAGAGGTAGCAACTGTTGTAATGCAAGAAAGAGAGGGGCAATAGTTGCAGAGGCAAAGTCCTTGAGTCAGTGAGACAGAACAGGATCCAAGCACAGGAAGAGAGGCTGGCCTGAGATAGGAGCAGGCTGTCTCCATCCTGTCAACAGGAGAACCAGCAGAGTAGCAGGATTTAGATGCCATTAGACTGATAGACTTGCTGTAGCAAAATGAGGCTGTTCTCCTCTGATTGCTTCTATTTTCTAACTAAAATGAAGAGTTAGATATTCAGTTTGAGAAGAGAGTAGAACATGTCAACAGCTGTCTCAGAGAATGGGAGAAGTCATTGAATGGGTAAATGCAGTATATTTCAAGGCAATTCTGAGTTCCCACTTGAGATTCTTGTGGTCATATGTTTTCTCTAGCCACAGTCAGTTGTTCTGGTGCAGGCATACAGCAAATAGGTCAAGAGTTGAGTCTAACTAGAGATAGCGTTTTACTGGTCAAGTGCAAAGGAGAGGGGCAAGGGACAGGCTCTTTGTAAAAGAGTTACTAGAACAGACAGAATATAGATAAAAAAGGAATAGCTAGAATGGTATATATAGCTGTATATATCTATAGAATGCTCTATAGATTAAGTAGATAGAGTGGAAAGAATAGAAAAAGTATGGACATTAGAAAGATAAGGGAGGTTTTCATTGAGTATAAAAATTCTTCGGCTGGGAGTTCTAGGGTTAACAAGTGAGGAAGTCAGGAGGTAAGTGCAGGTACAACCCCTTCAAGTCAGGATGATGATGGTGTTCACTTAACAGTTATAACAAGACCTAGCGTATGACCATTCTCTACACAATATTGTGACTACCAGCTTCATGTGGCTCTTGAGAACTGAAACATGGCTAGTTCAAACTGAGATATGCTGCAAATGTAAGACACACATTAAGTTTCAAAGACTTGCTACAAAAATTTAAAGTGTATCATTAATACTCATATTTATTACATGTCTAAATAATATTTTGGATATATTGAGTCAAATAAAATACTCCACTAAAAGTAGGTTTTACCTGTTTCTCTTTACTTTTTACATGCAGCTACTATAATATTGAAAATTACACACATGGCTTGTATTTGTGGCTCACATTTCATTTCCACTGTACTGCACTCAGAAGAGTAGCTGTGGTGAGGCTGGGGGAAAGATCTCTGGAAGTAAGGTGAAGGTAGTGAGATGCTAGGATGTTAGGTGGATGATGTATATAAATGTTGAGATCACCAGGAACAGTGTTAGACAAAAAGACTATGAACCAGGGAATAAAAATCTCAGTGAGGATATAAATGTCTACATCCTGGTAGATGACCACAACTAGGAAAGGTAGCAGGTGATGGATTTTGATGAGGTGCTTAGGGATTTTGAAGAACAGAGGAGACATTGTGTTCAAGCAGCAATCAAACCCATCCTCAGGCCACATGGCACATGCCGTGTACAAGGAAAAAAAAAGAAAAGCACCACATGAGTAGTTTATAGGGGAATAAGAATCCTTAGGCAATGAGTTTCCATTGAATCAAGAAGGTGAAGGGTCATACAGAGAAAAGGCTGAGGTATAGGATATTGCTAATGGCTGACCATTATTACCAGTGGGTTGCAGATTCAGAGAACTGTGGGATTCATTGGGTTTGGAGATGTATGGGAATCAGTGTCCTGGAACACTTAGATCTCTAGTGGCTTATAGGGCATCATAATTAGACCTGATGCTCTCATTAAGCATATGGATGATCCAGTCTCCTTCTCAGCTTCCCTGGGCTTGAGCTTGGCATTGGTACAGATGACAGAGGTGATATCATTATGTGTTCTTCCCATGAACACAAGCAGCTCACACAACAGCGAAGGGCAAATGCACAGAGCATTTTTATGAACTACCACTGGCCCCTAGGCTGTGTTTTAGGAAGTGTTGTTGAGGTTATTTCTTGCATATTTAGTTGTTGTCGTGGGTTGATTAGCGTCCGCTCAAAATTCCTATCTACCTGGAACATCAGAATGGGCCCTTATTTGGAAATAGGATATTTGCTACCATAATTAGTTAAAGATCCCAAGTTGATTTCATCCTGGATTTAGGGTGGGCCCAAATGACTGGTGTCCTTATAAGAGGGGAGGACACAAAGACACAAAGAGAAGAAGGCAACGTGAAGATGGAGGCAGAGTCTGGAGTGATGCATCTGCAACCCAGAGAACACCAAGGACTGCCAGCAGACACCAGAAGCTAAGAGACAGGCATGGACAGCTTCTTCCTCAGAGCCTTCTGAAGGAACCAATCCTGCTACACCTTGATCTAGGACTTCTGATCTTCTGAGCTCTGAACAAATACATTTCTGTTTTTTTAAGCCTTCCAGTTTGTGCTGATTTGTTACTTCCATTCTAGGAAAGTAATACACTTGGTAAAACACTTACTAGGTAAAAGGACTAGGATTTCAGAGTTGCTTTTTTTCTGAGAGTCACCCATGATGCGGGGCATGAGGTCAGCAATTAATAAATGTATTTTGATTAACCCAACCACTTCTCAAGTCTATGGAGGCAAAGACTCTTATATTGTTCATATCCAGAAAAATTCAGGGAGCCATTTTAAGCGATTTCCCTACTCATTCTGTGAGTGACATAAAATTGAGCAACATCGTTTCAGTCATTTGAACACACCAAGATAAATCCCTTAATTTACCCCATTTCTTCCCATTACTGTTTGCAGAGCTGGGGAGCCTGCATATATTTTTCTAAATGGCTAGTCCATTGAGGTGAAGTGCTCTTATTACTTTGAGAAGAGTAAGTTCATGAATTCCATTAAAGTCCTGAAAAATGTGAACCTCCATCCGCCTGAGCATTTTTACGAAGTCCATTTGTACTTTAGAATAAGAGACTCGAACTCGGCCATGGTGGTGGTATTAAGCATGATATTGACAAAGTCATTTTCTACCAAATGACCTCCTGAATCTCACTTTCTGGATGTGAGAAATGGCAGCAGCTGTAGGTTGACAGCTGGACTCTGTTCTTTCGAATTAAAGTGATGCTTTTTACCATAGTACTTCATTCACTAATAGGCCTTTTGTACTGAGGACGAATTATTTCAGAGACTTTTTCCTAGCAGCTGTCTAAGCAGGCTGTCTCCCACTAAAGAAAGGCACAGAAAGAAATGTAACACACTCTTGTAGTATAAAAAGAAGACTCGGAGGGCAATAATCATTGCTTAACCCAAAAAGACACTGGATGAAATAAGGCTGAATGATTTAAAAGGAGTGACACAAAGGATGTTGCAGCCTCCAGAGGAGCAAACACTGGGGTGAAGGAAAAGACTGTGTCCTTCTCCCAGCCTCATTCAAGCATGGTCATGGATATAATCTCTCCATCCACTTGCCCCTCCACCTGCTTGTCCTATGCCTGTCATTTTTCACTTTGAGGACAGAGGGGAAAGTGAAAAGAAGGGAAAGATGATAGAATCAGAGAACAGTGGGAGAAAAAAATGGCATGGGGTGGGGCTAAAAAGAGGAATCAGAAAGTTTACTTTTGTTTGAAATGAAGCAATATAATAAAAGTTGCCCCCCAAAAGCAGTGCAGAGTTGGTTGTTATTATTATTATTATTATTATTATTATTTTCTTTCTACCTATCTCCACCTCAAGCATCAGTGGATGGGCAGCTGGAGGGGGATGTAGGGAAGGTTGCCAGAGGCAAAGAAGACTGACCAAATGATGAACTTCTTGCTTTGCCAATTCTCCCAAGAATGCTCCCAATAAACTTGGCTTTAATTGGAGCACCAAGAATCATTTTCTTCCCTTTCTCAGGTCTATAACCCTTGAGGTAAAAAGAAGGATCTGCAGGTGATGCTGATTAAATCAGTTTTAAGGTTAATTTATTTGTCTTCCATTCCAAACTTTTCCATACCTTTCTCTACTAATATGTCTGTTAAGTGATGACTTTATAAAACAAGCAATACATTTGCACCTTAACATGAGACATCGTCTATCAGAGTTGTAAGTGATGGAAAATACATACTTATTCAAGTGATAATACAATTACTTAAAATATTTGTTGAGCTTCTCTGATGAAATTATTTTCAGAACCTATGTCAAATTCTTTAGAAACTGTTTAGTGGTAATAAAACTTTAACCTTTGAGTATGTTGAGCTTTCCAGATAGAATCAGAAGTCACTGAGAAAAAAACAGTGGAATATGAGGTGAGTAATCAGATTGGATGATATCACATTTGTACAAAAAGCAAATTGATAGAAACTATGTCATCATCTAATGGAAAACGCCAACTATTGACATAACTGCTTTGGAGAACAATCAGTCAATTTATTGTAAAGTGGAGGATACACAGACCTATCCCTGGGAAGCCCCATCTTAGATAACTCTCGTTTGTGAACACAAGCAGCTATGTGTAAGGAACAATGCATACAGCATTGCTTATGACGGTGAAAAGGTGTGTTTATACAACAGAAACTGACAGTAGCCAAAACCACATGTATCAACGTGATGACTCTAAAAAAGTCACAGTTTTTAACAACAGAAAAATGTTTCTCATGAACATATACAGAATAATGTAATTAATATAAAGTTTTAAAATCTGCAAAGCAACGATAAATTATTTATGGATACATATATAGTAATAAAAGTATAATAATATACAGGGGTATGATTAAAAGTAAATTTAGGAAAGAAAACTGGACAGTGAGTAAGGATCAGGAAAATGAGGAGAAGTACAGGATCTACCACATCCATTAGGGTCTATTTCTTAGGGGAAAACAAACACAAAGGAAAACGTCAGCTAATAAGGAAAAATAGTATGATTTGACATACTGATTGGGAAGAGTCTGAATGCTTGTTATATTACAACTTATACTTTTCTAATTGTTTGAAATATGTTCTTGTTGTGGGGGGAGAGAAGATAATCGGTGAGACTTTTTTTGAATCAACAGAATCAGATACTTTTACTTTTCTAGCAACTTTTTGCCCTTGCTGGATAAATTCTGTAAAATCAATGGCACCAATAACAATAAAATAAGTCAATATGTTCCTCACATGCTAGTAGTTAAGTGTATTTTCAGATTTCAGATGCATTGGAATTCTATAGTACAGATTTTGACATCTTCTTTTAAGGTTATTTTGGGAGCATCCTGATCAGATACTGTTTTCTTCCAGAAGGTCATTACAAATAAAGCTTTTCAATATTTAAAAAAAAATTAATGATGACACTGAACATCAGTTTGCAGAAACTTTCCTTAAGTTCAATTAGTCTTTCAAACTGAATCTATTCTACTAGATTCTTAAATGTTTTACATTTCATGACTATCTGAGTCAAATGTGACCCCTTCAAGGCTTTCGGTGGAAATACTGGTGGTTAAACTACTTACTTATTCATTCAGTATTCAACAAATATTTGCTGAGAAACTACTATGCATCAGGCAGGAAACAGAATAGACAAAAATAGTAAACAAACAAAACTTCCGCCTTCACTAAGATTACAATCTAGTAGATACTAGACAATAAATTTTTAAAAGTAAGTAAAATATAAAGTAGTTTACATTGTGATTAGTCCACGGAGATTAAAAGAGAAAGACAGCAAAAAAAAAAAAAAAAAAAGAAAAGAAAAACTGGGAACTATGAGAGAGAGACTCTATTTGAGTAGAGTGGCCACAGGAGACATTTCAGATAAAGTGCTATTTGAGCAATAAACTGTGAAGAGCTGAGGAACCAAGGTATGTGTTTTTCAGGAAGAAATGCATTTCAGACAGAGAGGATTCCAGGCAACCCCCCTAATGAAGGAGCACGCCTAGGATGTTCCATGGAGAGCAAAGGAACTATTGTGGCTGGAGCAGAGGGGAATGAAATCTAAGAATGACAGACACTTAGGACTGAGTGAGGCACTCATCTGAGCACAAACTCTAAGCAAAAAGTCAGGAATCAACATAAGTAATACCTTATGGCAATATTTTTACAAATCAAACAATTGTAAAACATCCAGGATAGACAAAATATCAAAATTTCAAATGAAAACACATTTAGGATCTGACCCACATTACTAATTTCTTCCTTTTGCTTCAGGATCCACTGTGGGTCCACCTGCCACTGATTCTGATCTGTCTTCATTTAAATTTTTGACACTTGGTTCATCATAACTTTTTTGCATTAATTTTGTTTTTTAAAATATCACAGTGAAATATTTATGCTGATTCATGGGGGTTTGGTGCTGACTTTAATTTTACACTTGAAGCTAGTGCTTCTCTTGTCTCACCCTAGTCCCAACCTCTCTGTCATTTTGCAATTTAGCAAACACCTTTCCTGCCTTTTATAAAAATGGACCTTATTTTTAGAACTGTTTTAGATGTATAGAAAAATGAAAAAGAGTAGAGGACTTTTGCACACACCACACTGAGTTTCTTTTTATTATTAACGTCTTACATTAGTATGGTATGTTTGTTACAATTAATGGTCTAAGGTTGATCCATTCTTATTAACTAAAATTCATACTTTATTCAGATTTCCTCAGTTTTAACCTCTTGTTCCTCTCCTGTTCAAGAATACGTCATCGCCTGTAGCCATCACATCTTCTTAAATGCCCCTTGGCTGTGGCTATTTGTCAGGCTTTCCTCATTTTTGATGACCTTAGCAGTTTTGAGAACTGATCAGATATTTTGTAGACTGCTCCGTTATTGGGATTTGTCTGATACTTTTGTCATAATAAGACTGGGATTCTGAGTTTGGGAGAGGACGACCACAGAGATAAAGTACCATTTTTGCCACATCACATACCATCAACATGATTTTCTACTATTGATACTGACCTTGATCACCAGATCTGTCCATAGTAAATTTGCTCTTCTACCCCATTCCATACTGGAAGGAAGTCACTATTTGCAGCCAACACCTGAGGAATGGGAAGCTATGTTCTCCCTCTTTGAAGGTGAAATATCTGTGTAAATTATTTGGAATTCTTCTGCACAGGTTTGTCTCTTCTCCCCCATTTGTTAATTTAGTTTGTCATTTTATTTATACCAGTATGGATTCACAGATACTTATTTTATACTTTGAATTACAATCAAATATTGTTTTATTTTGTTGCTCAAAATGTCCCAGTTTTGGCCATTAGGAACTCTTTCAGTTGGTTCTTGTGCATCATTGACATATCCTATTATTGTGGGGTTTTGGTGAAGAAGGGAGAAAAGTTCTTTGCTTTCTAATGCTGCCAGATGCTCTAGCTTCATCTTGTATATTTCTTGCAACAGTCCTAGAATCAGTCAGTTCTCCAAAGCCTTGGTTCCTTTTGTTTGAGAATGTTATTAGAAACCAAGTTCTGGCTGCTAGCTGTGCTCACTGTCACTGGGATGCCTCTTGCTTTTTGAAAATCAAACGTGACAGCAAAAAATAAAAAGTAAAAGAATTAAGTTCTGATTATAACATTACTTTATCCCCGCAGACTTTAACTGATATGTCCAATTTTTATCCTTAGTTTATTAAAATTTTTATGTAATTTAATATTAGTTATTTGCTGTTTGAGTAGTTACGTTCATGAGGACAAAGAAAAACATTCTCTTAAATTCAGTAGACTGACCAGCCACTGGGCCAAGTGCTGCACTCTCGAATGTAAGTTGTGGTGACTTTGACAATTACTCTGCCTTGTGTCTTTAAATGACAAGAAAAATTCAGTGTCATTATTCTTAAGAAATACTACATTCAACAAAACCAAGGCATGCCATGGAGACAGGTCCTTATACGACCTGCTGATTATATAAGGGGCCTATTTTCTCTTTCTCCTTTCCTTCCTTCCTTAGTTTCCTCCTTCCTTGCTCCTGTTGAAAAATGGTATGGAGACAAATGCTTTTACCTCCCCTGAACCAAACCCAATTGCAGCCAGTTTCCCTCAGTCTCTCTATAATCCCTTAACTTTGAGAAGTTTTAAAATCTGAGATTCTCATGTGGCCAGTTGCTATTCTTGCTCCATTTATGCAAATAATCAGGCCCAACTTCAATGAAACTAAACTTATTGTACAAACAAATGGTCTTATTTTGATTATCTTTGGTAAAAAGTGGGTAACTGTAAAGAAAATTTATGTCTCAAATAAACTATAGTATCCCTGTTATTAGACTGTAATCCTTCATTGGTTTGGGGGCTTTATCATTAACGTAGAATCTGGACTGAATTCTGAGTTCCTCCAGGTTCTTCTGATTCAATTACCCCGTTGTGATCTTTTGGTTTAAGTGTTACCTTCAGGCCAGATTTATGGCTCAGCACCATTATCCAGATTGGGGTTTTGTGTAATCCTACTGCTGTTATTTTTACTCTGCATGATCCTTTTTAAACTTTGCACCCTTTGCCTGTCAAAGTTCTGCAGAAGTACAACATTTAATGGGATAATGCTAGCGCAACATTTCAAAATGATAACCAACACCCATGAAGCTGACAAAATTGAACTAACAATATACTCCAGGCAGAACTAGCCTGTGAGACACTCTCTCTAATCCTCCTTCTTGTCTTGGCTAAAAAGGTTTTGACACTGGTTCCTAGTCACCAATCACTTTCCTCCAACTTGGGACCAAACCAACCGGGACAGGTCCATCCCGGCACCAAGGGACAATCAAAACCTAACTGCAGGTTGATTGATCAGCAGTACGTTCAGAGAATGGTTTTGATCAAAAGGGGAAAATGTGAGAGTTGTCAGTACCAAAATGAAACCATTTATGTTAATACCAAACTAAATGGAGCCAGGAAGTGATGAAAAGAGAGTCTTCACACATATTTGCCTGATTACAAGAACTATCACAAGAACTTTTTGAAAACTACAACCTTGCACAAAGAATACTTCTGTGAGGACATCTGCCTAGCAACTGCCTGTTCAACCTTATAATGACACCACCTTCATTATTAATCCTGGCAGCCAAAGACAACTGTTTTAAAACAATTTGTGTAGTCTTTCGCATTTTGCCTTTAAAAAGTTCCCTTTGCCTCAATCTCTCCAGATATGCTATGATCTGTTATAGCACGTGTATCCTGGATTATAATCCCTTGCTCATGTCCAATTAAACTCACGTCTTTGGAAAGCCATTCTCTCTATTGTTAGTTTAGCTTGGAAGTTGCCTGTGAAATGTGGGGAAGAAGATCTAAGTTTATGTCACATCTCTGTTTTGAACCATTCAAAATTTGTATCACACTCAGAATAAAATCTAAACTCCTTATCATGGGTTGTAAGATCGACCATAACATAGCTTTTCCCAACCTTTCTAATTCGTCTCCTACCACTGTGCCCTAGTAAACCAGCATCACCGGGTTTCCCATTCTCCCTCAAACATAGCATGTTTGTTCCAAACTCTCCCCTTGACATTTGCTGTCTTCTCTCAGTGAAATACTCTCACTTCAGATATTCACAAAACTGACTCAAATAATCAGGGTTTGCCCCGGTGAGGTCTTCCTTGGCCACCATATGCCAATTGCCTTTCCCTTTGATTCTGATGTCCTTACCTTGCCTTTTTGTCTTACTGCCACTTGGTATGATATGAAATGATATTTATCTGTTCATTTGTAGCTTGTCTGTTTTTGTTGCTAGAATGTAAGTTCAATGAGGACAAGGATTTCGTCTGTCTTGTTTTTTGATTCTGCAGTGTTTAGAACAGTGACCAGCACCTTGGAGGTATTTGAAAAATGTCTATTCATTGAACAACATAATGAGGCTAAACAGGTAGACTGGTCCTGCTTTCTTAGGAAAACTGGATAAATGTGTTCACAATTTTTGAAATGGCTTGTATTATCAGATTTAATTCAGCCTCCATACCAGGCTTAATACACACACACACACACACCACATATACATATATATATGTGTGTGTCTATACACATATAATACAGATACACACATACATATATTCCATTTCTCTTCTCATTTTCTTTTGTAAGGACCATTCTCAGATGACACATATTTTGGGAAAATTCTTCAAGTATGGTAGGAACAGAGAGGAGGTGGAGTCCTCTGGGCATTTTTGTCAAAAATCTGCTCCTTTCTTGTGTTCCCTTACCACGTATTTCTTTAAGGGATGCATGTCGGAATCTATGTCTCCAAGAGTTAGATATTGTCATAAGTTTTCTGCATTTGTCAATTGTCACAGGGTTCCCCCTTTCCTTGTTAAAGATGCCCATCATCATTGACAATCAACTCTGCATGTGAGTTATCATATCTACAGTTCAGAGGGAATTAGAGTGTCCTACAGACAAAGTTTTGTAGCCCTTGAAAAGAAGAATTTAATTTAATTTAATGAAATGGCCTTATTTGTACATCTGGTAGAATTGGGCTGTGAATTCATCTGGTCCTGGGCTCTTATTGGTTAGTAGGCTATTTATTACTGATTCAATTTCAGAGCTTGTTACTGGTCTATTCAGCGATTCAATTTCTCTCTGGTTCAGTCTTAGGGTGGTGTATATGCCCAGGAATTTATTCATTTCTTCTAGATTTTCTAATTTGTGTGCATAGAGGTGTTCATAATATTCTCTGATGGTTATTTCTATATCTGTAGAGTCAATGGTTATATCCCCTTTGTCGTTTCTAGTTGTGTCCATTTGGATTTTCTCTCTTTTCTTCTTTATTACTCTAGTTAGAGTTCTATTTTATTAATTTTTTGGAAAAAAAAAACTCCTGTGCATTGATCTTTTGAATGGTTTTTCATTTCTCAGTCTCCTTCAGTTCAGCTATGATTTGGATTATTCCTTATCTTCTGCTAGCTTTGAGGTTGGTTTGCTCTTGATTTCTCTAGTTCATTTAGTTGTGATATTAGATGGTTAAATTGAGATCTTTCTAACCTTTTGATGTGGGTGTTTAGTGCTATAAATTTCCCTCTTAACACTGCCTAAGCTGTGTTCCAGAGATTCTGGTATGTTATATTCTTGTTCTCATTAGTTTCAAAGAACTTTGTGATTTCTGCCTTCATTATTTATCCAAAAGTCACACAGGAGCAGATTATTTCATGTAATTGTATGGTTGGAGTGATTTTCTTAGTCTTGATTTCTAATTTTATTGTGCTGTGTGCTGTGGTCTGAAAGAGTGGTTGGTATGATTTCAGTTCTTTTACATTTGCTGAGGATTGTTTTATGTTAATTGTGTGGTCAATTTTAGAGTACGTGCTGTGTGGCAACGAGAAGAATGTATATTCCATTGGTGTTGGGTGGAAAGTTCTGTAGATGTATATCAGGTTTATTTGATCCAGTGCTGAGTTCAGTTCCTGAATATCTTTGTTAATTTTCTACCTTGCTAATCTGTCTAACACTGTCAGTGGAGTGTTGAAGTTCCCCACTATTATTGCATGGGAGTCTAAGTCTCTTTGCAGGTCTTGAAGAACTTATTTTATGAATCTGGATGTTCCTGTGTTTCATGCATATATATTTAGAATAGTTAGATCTTCTTGTTGAATTGAACCCTTTACCATCATGTAATGCCCTTGTTTATTTTTTTCTCATCTTTGTTAATCTAAAGTCTATTTTGTCTGAAATTGGGATTGCAACCCCACTTTTTTCTGTTTTTTATTTGCTAGGTAGATTTCTTTCTATCCCTTTATTTTGGGTGTCATTGCATGTGAAATGGGTCTCTTGAAAACAGCATATCATTGGGTCTTGGGGTCTTGGTCCTTTATCCACCTTGTCACTCTGTGCCTTTTATTTGGGGCATTTGGCACAGTTATATTCAAGGTTAGTATTGATATGCATGGATTTTATTCTGTCATCATGATGTTAACTGGTTATTTTTCAGACTTGTTTGTGCAGTTGCTTTATAGTGTCACTGGTCTGTGTACTTAAGCATGTTTTTGCAGTGGCTGGTACAAGTCTTCCCTTTCCATTCTTTGAGGCCAGCATCATCTTCATACCAAAACCTGGCAGAGACACAACATAAAAAAGAAAACTTCAGGCCAATATGACTGATGAACACTGATGCAAAATATCCTCAAAAAAATACTTGTAAACCAAATCCAGCATCACATGAAAGAGTTTACCCACCGTGATCAAGTAGGCTTCATCTCCAGGATTCAAATTTGGTTAAACACACACAAATCAATAAATGTGATTCATCACATAAACAGAATTAAAGACAAAAATTACATGATTATCTCAATAGATGCAGAAAAGGCTTTCAACAAAATTCAACACCCCATCATGCTAAAAACTCTCAATAAACTAGGAAATGAAGGGACACATCTCAAAACAATAAAAGCCATCTATGACAAACCCACAGTCAACATCATACTGAAGGGGCAAAAGCTGGAAGTATTTTCCTTGAAAACCAGCACAAGACAAGGATGCCCTTTCTCAACACTTCTATTCAACATAGTATTAGAAATCCTGGCTGGAGCAATTAGGCAACAGAAAGAAATGAAGGCCATCCCAATAAGAAGGGAGGAAGTCAAACTACCCATTTGCAGATGACATATTCTATATCTAGAAAACCCCATAGCTCCTTAAGATGATAAACAACTTCAGCAACATCTGAGGATACAAAGTCAATGTACAAAACTCACTAGCACTCTTATACACCAACAACAGTCAAGCCAGGAATGCAATCCTATTCACATTTGCCATAAAATAATAAAATACCTACGAATATAGCTAACCATGGAGGTGAAAGATCTCTGCACTGAGAGCAACAAAACACTTCTCCAAGAAATCAGAGATGATAGAAACAAATAGAAAAGCATTCCATGCTCATGGATATGAAGAATCAATATCATTAAATGGCCATACCACTCAAAGCAATTTATAGATTCAATGCTCTTCCTATCAAACTACCAATGATATTATTCACAGAACTACAAAAAAAAACTATCTTAAGATTCATATGGAACCAAAAAAAAGAGCCTGAATAGCCAAGGAAATTTTAAGCAAAAAGAAAAAAGCTGGAGGCATCATGCTACCTGACTTCAAACTATATACTACTGAGCTACAGTAACCAAAACAGCATGGCACTGGGATGAAAACAGACACATAGACCAATGAAACAGAATAGTCAGCCCAGAAATAAGACCACACACTTACAACCATCTGATCTTCCACAAAGCTGACAAAAACAAGCAATGGGGAAGGACTCCCTATTCAATAGTGGTGTGATAACTGGGTAGCTATATGCAGAAAACTGAAGCTGGTCCCCTTCCTCACACCTTATATAAAAATCTACTCAAGATGGATTAAAAATTTAAATGTAAAATCCCAAACCACAAAATCCTTGGAAGACAATCTAGGCAATACCATTCTGGACATAGGAACAGCAAAGATTTCATGTCAAAGACACTAAAAGCAATTGTAACAAAAGCAAAAATGGGATCTAATTAAACTAAAGGGCTTCTAAACAACATAAGAAACTACCAATGGAGTAACAGACAACCTACAGAATGGGAGAAAATTCTGAAAACTGCACACACGACAGAGGTCTACTATCCAGCATGTATAAGAAATTTAAACAACTTTAAAAGAAAAAAACAAACAACCCCATTAAAAAGTAGGCAAAAGACATGAACAGACATTTTGTAAAAGAAGAAATACATGTGACAAACAAGCATATGAAGAAAGCTCAACATCACTGATCATTGGAGAAATGCAAATCCAAACCACAATGAGATACTATGTCACACCAGTCAGAATGCCAAAGTCAAAAAATAACAGATACTGGCATGGTTGTAGAGGAAAAGAAACACTTCTACACTGTAAATTATTCCAACCATTGTGGAAAGCAGTGTGGTGATTCCTCCAAGTACTAAAAACAGAACTACCATTTGGCCCAGCAATCCCATTACTGGGTACATATCCAAAGGAATATAAATCATTATATCATAAAGACACCTAAATGTATATGTTTATTGCAGCACTAGTCACAATAGCAAAAACATGGAATCAACCTAAAGGTCCATCAATGGTAGGCTGGATGAAGAAAATGTGGTACATATACACTGTGGAATACTATGCAGCCATAAAAAGAACAAGATCATGTCCTTTGCAGGAACAAGGATGGAGGTGGAGGCCATTTTCTTTAGCAAATGAACACAGGAACAGATAATCAGATATGGAACAGACAACCAGATATTGCATGTTCTCACTTACAAGTGGGAGCTAAATGATGAGAATACATGGACACATAGAGGGAAACAACAGACACTCAGGCATACCTGAGGGTGGAGGTTGGGAGGAGGGAGAAGATCAGGAAAAATAACTAATGGCTACTAGGCTTAACAACTGGGTGATGAAATAATATGTACAATAAACCCTCATGACACAAATTTAGCTATGTAACAAACCTGCAGATATACCCCTGAACTTAAATAAAAGTCATAAAAATAGAAAAAATCTATTTTTGTTCTTTCTCTTTTCTTTCCTTTCCTTTTCTTTCCTTCCTTCCTTCCTTCTTTTCTTCCTAATGAAAAACGGCATAAAAAGTCTCCAGAATACTGGAATCCTACCCTGGAAAACTCAATAAAAGGGAAGAAATGTAATAAAAATGACTAGATTTGGTTCCTGAAACAGGGAAATTTGCTTTCAAATAATCACCTTTGGGGAATGGTTTTTGTTTTGTTCAAAATCTACAAACTACAAATGCAAAATCTTACGGAGTAAACATGTTGACCAATAGAATTCCTGATGCTTCAAAAATATTCAAAGAGTATTGCATTTGATGACATGGCAGAGTTGAACGATACACTACCTAATCTGATATTCTGTTGATTAGAAGAAATGTTTTGCCTGCTTCTTGTGGGAAGGTGAAAACCTCTGCGTTTGCACTTGGCCAATTATATAAATCTACATGGGGAAAACAAAAATACTAAGTCATTTCCCCCAGACAATTCTATTACATGGTTGAAAGCATGTGGTTGCTTTCCCCTATCATCAATTTTACCTATACTAAAGCCTGGTTCTTTTCCCACTATCTTCAAAGTGAGAAGGAAAAATGTGCTCCATTTCATTCACATGCAAATTAAGAATCAAAGAATAAAAAATCTTTTTTCCCAAGTTCAGAGTGATCAACTCTCTTTGGCAATTACACAGGTTACCACAATGAGAAATGCAAAAATCTTGGGACCCACTGAAGCTTAATTACTCCCCATACTTACTCTGATCCCTTCTTAGCAGCCTACATCTCTGCGTTAATTCATAGCTAATAGAGGTCAGAGTCAGGGTTAATAGCCTGCAGCTCAACATTCATTAAGTCATTCACTGATCATTATAACATCCTGAAAAAGCTTTGTGTTGAAGTTTTAATAGCAGCAATATATGGAGACTTGCTGTTCTCAAATACTAATAATGTTCTTTTATGACAGTAAAGAAGTGTGCGCATCCAACAGCTTATGTTAATCTTGATTACCAATTCTGCCCTCTCAGTGAATTCAAAAATAAATTTTTAAGGAAACTTTCAGAAAGATGATTTTATCTATCAGAACTCTCATAATCATCAGAACACAAGAGCAAAAGTCGCAACCTTTGGGATCAGTAAGTCCTCTGGCTGCTGATAGAGCCCTGTATAGAGAGCTTGGCCTGGAAGATTCCTTGATCAAAGCACTTTATTCTAGTCCATTCAGCAGACATTAACTGAGCACCTATGATGGAACGACCATCATATCTATTTTGTTTAGTAATAAACAAAGATTTTGTGGAATCTACATTCTAGCCATCTGGAAAAATTCCCTGGCCCACATGAAAGTACAATTTGGAGGTTGGTCAAAGGAAACACATGAGGTATACATGCATTGTCAAGGATGGGCCTCAGACACATGCAGACATTTTGTATGTATAGCTACTTGTATAACTTTAGGAGTACAGAATAATACAATAGATTGTCTCTTAATACATACATAGGTTTGTAAATATATTTTTAAAGGACGAGAGGCTTCATATTTAACAATGGTTATCTCCAAGTTGGGATGGGAAGTAGAAAGGATGTAGGAGTCAGAGATAGGAATCAGGGTGGTCAAACGAGCCTTATGTGCTGGGTTCCAAACTATTTGTTGCAATGTTCTGGAACATAATCAATACATTAGTCATGTTCCTGCCAAAAATAAATAACTTGAATCTAATCATAAGGAAACAACAACAAAAACAAATTGAGTAATACTCTACAAAATAACTGACGTGCACTCTTGAAAACTGCCAAGGTCATAAAAGACAAAGTGTTGCTGATGAACTGACTAAAGATTCATGACAGCTAAAAAGCAATACACGACCCTGGATTGGATTCTGAGTCAGAAACAAAAATAGTTAGAAATGACATTATTGGGACTATTAGAAAATGTTACATGGACAGTGACTTAAACAACAGTATTGCATCAGTGATTTTGGGAGTTGGAGTATCCTCGCTCATAGGGAACATACAGGAGGTACCTAGTAGTAAACTAAAACTTTAACTTACCCTCCAATGGTTCAATGGTTCAGAAAATAATTGAACAGAAAGAGAGAGAGAGGGAAAGATTTTAGGTAGAGCAGACTGCAAGTTAGAAATTCATGTAAGAGTTGATGCTAGTCAGAAATCCATTAGGCTGGCCAGGTAAGCTGAAAACCTGCAGGATTTTTATGTTACAGCCTTGAAGAAGAATTTATTCTTCTCTGGGAATTACCAATTTTTACTCTTAAGGTCTTCAACTGTTTTGGTGAGACCACTCACACTATGGAGAGTAATCTGCTTTACTTAAATTAAAATGATTGTAAATGCTCATCACATCTACAAAATACCTTCCTAGCAACATCCAGACTAACGTTTGACTAAACAAGTGGGCATCATAGCCTAGCCAGGCTGACCATAACATTAACCAACACAGGCAACTAAGGTGATGATGGCACTGAGCATTAAGCTCAAGAATACAGGAAGGAAAACACTTGAGAAGAACATGAGTCCAGGTTCAGACATGCTGAGTTGGAAATGTCTGTGAAACAGCCAAATCAGTTGTGAAGGAAGCAACTGATATATGGCTGTTGCAGACCACAGAGGTGTTGTTGGACTGTGTCAGCAGGAGGGAAAATTTCTTCAAAGGAAGCAGAGTTAGCAATTTCAAAGAGTAGAGAAAAAGAGAATGTTCTCATCAAATTTGCCAATCTGAAGGTCAATTATGAAACTCGTAAAGACGTTGACATGAAAGCTGAATAGGAGTTGAGAAACTCTACTCTTTAACCATGCCTGACAGCTCACTTGTCTCCTGGAATACTTGACGCAGCAAAATAATCACAACACAATAAGTCAGACAGCTTTTTGGAGCCATTATCTAGAGTCCAAGAAACACTCAGAGGAAGGGGCTGAGCTACAAAAGGACATTATACTCCACTACTACAATATCCTGTGTGCCCTTGGGCAAGCCACTTAACCATTCTGATCTTTAGTCTCTTTTTCTATAAAATTGAAATAGGCTGGGCGTGGTGGCTCACGTCTGTAATCCCAGCACTTTGGGAGGCCAAGGTGGGCGGGTCACCTGAAGTCAGGAGCTCGACACCCACCTAGCCAACATGCTGAAACCCCATCTCTGCTAAAAATACAAAAATTAGCTGGGTGTGGTGGTGGACACCTGTAATAACAGCTACTCAGGAGGCTGAGGCAGGAGAATCGCTTGAACCTGGAAGGCGGAGGTTGCAGTGAACTGAGACGGCACCATTGCACTCTAGCCTGGGCGACAACAGTGAAACTCTGTCTCAAAAAAATAATAATAATAAAATAAAATAATAATTATACTTGGCTTAAAAATAGCATAAGGATTAAATTATATTTACATATGTAAAAGTAACATTAAATTGGAAACAGAGATGCAAGTATTAGTAGTTGTTATAAGCTGTTATTCCTATTAAACACTTACACAATAAGGACCTTAACTTCTTTTTTTATTATTATTATTATTATTATACTTTAAGTGCTAGGGTACATGTGCATAACGTGCAGGTTTGTTACATATGCATACTTGTGCCATGTTGGTGTGCTGCACCCATCAACTCGTCAGCACCCATCAACTCGTCATTTACATCAGGTATAACTCCCAATGCAATCCCTCCCCGCTCCCCCTTCCCCATGATAGGCCCCGGTGTGTGATGTTCCCCTTAATAAGGACCTTAACTTCTAAGAATTTGGACAACTTTTATTGAAAGTCTATGGTACAGCCTATTATGGAAAAATATTTAGATATTTATTTCCTAGTTTTATAAATCATAGACATAGATATCAGAAAACTGAGCCTTGGAAAACATTTTTAAACATCTAAGTGCTATTTCTCATTTTTAATGCACTAAAAGCCATGTGGGAAGCCGTTCTTCTTTTCATAGTTACGAATTCAGAACTACGGTAGAAAAATTTAAACATGAAGCTGTACTGGTATTCTTAGCTAATTAGGGTCAGCTGTCTTTTCAATAATTTGAACCTTTTGTTATCTAGGCAAAAAGCAGCCAAGTTTTCATGAGGCAAAGTTAAAGACTATCCATTTTTGTTGATAATTGTCATCCATTATTTTTTCCCTCTGAAGCAAGTTACTGTGAATTTATTAAAAAAAAAATGTTGAAAAATTTTTGGTGGCTGACAAGCATAGCTTCTGCTTTCTGAGGACAAACCACAGATAGGCTCTAAGGATAGACCAGAGAAATGGCGGGCTGATCCCTTCCTGTGTCAATGTTTACAATGGGATGACATTTGTACTCTGATTCCTGACACGAATAATGTACATTTATAGTACTTACCAAAGATCTCAGTGGTGTCATTTGTGTCCCATTATGTAGGTGAGATTTATTCATAAAATGTTTATTGAGCATTTACTATGTGCCAGGCATTGTCATGGGTGCTGGGGAATACAGCAGTGAACTACACAAAGTCCCTGCCCCCATGCAGCTCCTATGGAACCAACACACATTCAATGCCTGTGAGATGCTTCGCTCTCTGCTAGACTTCGGGAATACCAGAATGAGCAAGGATGTCAAGAGCTTGCAAATTAGATGGGGGAAACATGAACCCTGTAAGAACCGGCCAGCATAGGGTGTTAGGTAAGGCAATTCCAAAAGTTGAGTGAGAGGCATGTGATAATAGCACTTATCTTTTAAAATATTTGGAAAGGAGAGCTTTATTTCTCATAAAGGGTTGCAGCCAGCAGGGTGACCATTCTGACAGGCTGGGAAGCGGAGTTCCTGGCCAGAAGCTGGAAACAGACACTTGGAGTGAGGGCAAAAGGAAAAGGGAACTTCTGCTGAGCCCGGTGACTGAAAGTACATACTCCATCAGCTATAGGAGAAGCCACGGATACTTATGAAAGTAGAAAAACACATATGCCCAACTGAGTTTCTTGCCTCTCCCTGGGACCCATGTTTAAAAAATGACAATGTTAACACGATCCAAGGGTGGAGCTTTCAGCCATCTGATGTCGAAATGTGAAATAGAGAACACGAAAGCCCTCACTGCACATCCCTGGTAGACTGGCCAGACCCACTTTGTGGTGGGTGATCTCTCATCAGGAAGGAATGCTGGTAAATTGTGCCAAAACTGGAAAGAGAGGAGCAGCATCAGGCGGTTGCTTGATACCAGCGGTGCAGCCTTTTGAGAGGGATGGTTTCTGTTTAGCCCTTGGGGAAGAAAGTCTAATGGTTACTGAAGGAGGTGATAAAGCTAGTCATGCCCAACCTTCTATCCCGTGAAGACTCGAGAACAGCACCTCTCTTTATCAAGGAAAGTTCCAGAAAGAGAAAGTTTTTGTCTTAGTTTAAGCTTCAAGTGAAACTAAGACCTGAAAGATCAAAATATGAGTAGAATTCAGCCAGGAAAGAGAAAGCATTGTTAAGAACACTTTTGTGGGAAGTTCCACAGACAAGAGAGATCATCAAATAGTTATGAAAACAAAACACGTTCGTGAACGTAGAGCCGAGGACGTGCAGGTGTATTTGGAAAGCAAAGCAAGAAATCCTCTTGGAAGGCTGGGGAATATGCAGTTGCTTGTGAGCAGGGCCTCTCATTTGAGAGAAGTCAAGGCCAGTTCAATCTGTTTGTCCCTTAGGCTACCAGGACATTAAAAAATAAAGAAATTTCAAAAGATAATTATAATAATTAGATATTTTAAATGTTTGCACTTAAATGAATGCTTCAACACAAGTATATAAACTTCAATGACTGTGGAAGTAATATTTTTATAAATAAATCTAAACATGAGGTCTTTTATTAATATGAGACCACCTCCCCCAAAACACTGTGCACACAAACACAGACACACACATACACCTACTGCCCATACAACACCCATGTATGAAGCCTTCCTTGGAAGGAATAAGAATGGGGGACTTTATCATAAGAATATTAGAAATGCGTGGAAAGAATTGAATCAAGGAAGTAAGATAATTCCATTTGCATTTTATAAATTATAGAAAATGGACTAAAGGGAGGCAGGATTGGGGACAGAAGACAAGATGAGAGTTGTTGCCATCATTTGCATGAGACGTGGGAGTGATCTGGACCAGCACAGAGGCCTGGCACCAGCTTTGGATTAGAGAACCATTTGGATGGTAGAATCAGCCAGACCTGATAACCAATTGAATAAGGGAAGTGAGGGAGATACAGAAATTTGTTTGCCAATCAAAATAGTCAAGCTGCTTTCAGCTTATAAAAACAACATCATTTCCATAGCATCTTCACTTCCTAGAATGGTTTTATATCCATATAACCTCCACTGGTTTTAAATCATTAATAATTACAATATAATGAAGTGCTTCATTTTTAAAGTAGCTTGAAGAAATGTGTTGGCTACAAAAACTTCTTGGATCTTTTTACACTTTCTAGCATTTCTATGAAGCTGCCATTTTGAGAAGTATTTTGATATTTGTGATCTAATTTTAAAATGTTAGTCCCTCCTACATGTGAATGAGATGTAAATAGCTGAACATAAATTCAGATGTCATTCGAGTATACTCTTAACATTAAAAAGTTATTGAGAGCAATCGTCATAGATGAATGGCATATTTATAAATATCATTCAAAAATATTAGCAAAGCGCTGTTTTATTTCCTCAAGATTCACTAATGTTTCTGTCTTTATTAAATTTGAAAAATAAATTTCTATGAAGGATCACAGCAAACCATTTTGCAGTAAATATCTTTAGAGAAAGGCCACATTCTTCCATAGAGACACATCACAGCTAATGGATATATTCAAAGGTTAAATTTCAGAACGCTAGACCAGGTTTGATTCATGCTGTTTTATAATTGCATGGCCCCTGGCTACCTCAGTTGGTTAGTACACCATATTAATGAGGCCAGTGGCTAACGTTCAAATCCCTAGGCCGGAAACTTGTTTTTCTCTGCTTGTGGTGATAGCTGTAATATTTACTCCAAGTCAAGCATCAGAAATGTGTGTCAATTGCCACAATATCAAGAGAGAGTGCAAATGGCTTAGTGAAAATCTGTCCTTTCTACTACATCTCAAAGCACTCCACAACTAATGGGGGAGATAATGGTGTCACCTTCAAATACAGAGTAGGATATTCCTCATATTACTACAACAAACAAAGTTCCTGCCAGAAGCAAGTCATAAATGTCACCGAGAATGATGATCTTCAATTAGATTCCACATGAATAATTTCTTCATTTTTCATCTTTGACCAAACAGCACTAAATTTGCCACTAAGTGAAACTACGTGAAATGTGCCTTTACCTGCTTCCTCCCTGTCTCTCAAAATTGTTATGAGAATGAATCAGATAGTATCTTGGAGGCATTTTAAAATATAAAATATTAATCCGAATTGTCCCCTTCTGACTCAGTAGGGAAGTAGACATATTGAGTTTTCACAATACAAAAGCAACGGGCGACATGCAATTCGGCTTCAAACAACAAGCAATTCAGAAAAGAATAACGGAATTTCAAGCTCACTGTTGGAGTGGAACAATTGTTTGAATGAGTTAAGTGATCAACTGTTAGCATAATGTAGACAGAGCCATTAGTACTTCTGACAGAATCATCCCTAGGTGTTCAGTTTAGCAATATTCACTTTTGAGTAAAATTCAGAAGATGGTCAGCCCACGTTGAAACCTATCTAGAAGGTTCAACGGCTTTATTAACAAAAAGTCTCACCGGAACACAGTCTCTCTTGTGATGTAGGGGCTGAATGAAGTTCTGCAAGAGATACCTGACCAGCTAGCGAAGTGGCTCTAGAAGTGGGGCTTTAAGTAAAGGAAGAAAAACAGAAGACAGGAATTACACGGGTCCAGGATCTGGCCTTCAGATTTTTTGTTGGCTGAATCCAGAAGCCAAAGTTCAAGAAGTAACCCTTGAATTGTCCTTTTCACACATGTTTGGTCATTCACTCTAATTGTTCTTCTCACCCATGTCTCTACTTCTTTATATGTTACTCAAATCCATTCATTTCACTCTATCCCTTGCTTTCTATTCTTCTAACACCCCATACCTTCTGTTACTCCTGGAATGCTAAAAAGAATCTGTGAAGGAAACTCAAATCTACACAGAAGTTTCTGTATTTTTTAAAGAACCTCAAAATCATCAAATTCATAGGAACATTTAAAAATCAGAATGTTGATGATTTATTTGTTATCTTGCACCAGGAGAATGATCCACATCTGTCATTTGCTTAGGAAATTCTCTCTCAGTAGGCAAGCCTGCTGAGAAACCAAGAGGTTATTTCGTCACCACAGAGTTCAACTAAAAAGTGTTGGAAATCTTAGGGGACGCTTCCACCAAGTCAGAGTCAGTGGCTGCTTTGTAGTCCTCCTTTCTAACTGAAGGAGCCATGGAGGTGAGCCATGGAGGTAGGGTGGCAGGAGATTGATCTGACCCAGATATAGATAAAGAGGTGAATAATGTTGTCCAGCACTGTTCCTCAACGCTCAATCCTTTGCGGAAGGATATTTGTTTACAGGCAATGCATTAGCCTCAGTTCCCTCTTCTGCAAAGCAAGATGATAAGCTATGGGTTCTCCAAAGTCTTTTAGATAAGCATCCTTTCAAAAGTAGTGGAAGCTAAAAGTTGAATAAAAATCATGAGCTTTGCCATTAAATAATTGATTAATATATTTCTCTAGATAACCAGAATGAAAAGTCCTATCCCTAGAAGTCTCATGATAGAATTTGTTTCTGTATTTTTCTTATTATACTCTGGAAAGATGAGCATGAGTATCTTAGTTAGCTTAATTAATAGTGAGAGTGTCAAGAGGCAAAAATACATTATTCTTTTGGGCTTGAACACTAATTGTAACATATAGCTTTCTAGAAAATGTGGAAAACACTTTTCCCTACATGTTTATAATGACAACCTTTTCCTTTCTTCTGAATATCCCAAACCGAAATACCACCTGGTATAGAAAAAGAATTGGCCTCGGGCCAGATGCGGTGGCTCACGCCTGTAATTCCAGCACTTTGGGAGGCGGAGGCCGGCGGATCACAAGATCAGGAGATCGAGACCATTCTGGCTAACACGGTGAAACCACATCTCTACTAAAAATACAAAAAAAAAAAAAATTAGCCGGGCGAGGTGGCGGACGCCTGTAGTCCCAGCTACTCAGGAGGCTGAGGCAGGAGAATGGCGTGAACCCAGGAGGCAGAGCTTGCAGTGAGCCGAGATCGCGCCACCGCACTCCAGCCTGGGCGACAGAGCGAGACTCCGTCTCAAAACAAAGAAAAAGAGTTGGCCTCACTTGCTATAGAGGAAAGTGAATAGCCTTTTATTTATTAAAACAATCGGAGATCTAGAATGATAAAGGAAAATGCTCCCCTTTGTTATATGGAAAGATAAATTTGGTAATAGTGTTCTACAGAACAGCAGTCCCCAACCTTTTTGGCACCAGGGACCAGTTTTGTGGAAAACAATTTTTCCGTGGACCAGGGGTCGGGGGGATAGCTTCAAGATAACTCAAGCACATTAAATTTATTGTGTACTTTATTGTTTTATTATTACTTTGTGATATACATTGAAATAATTATACAACTCACCATAATGTAGAATCAGTGGGAGCCCTGAGCTTGTTTTTCCCGTAACTAGACAGTCCCATAAGGAGATGACGGGAGACAGTGACAGAACACCAGGCATTAGATTCTCATAAGGAGCACACAACCTAGATCCCTCGCATGCACAGTTCACAGTAGGGTTTGTGCTCCTACGAGAATCTCATGCTGCTGCTGATCTGACAGGAGGTGGAGCTCAGGCGGTAATGCAAGTGATGCAGGGAGGCTGTAAATACAGATGAAGCTTCACTCACTCACTGGCCACTCACCTCCTACTGTGCAGTCTGGTTCCTTACAGGTTATGAACCGGTACTAGTCTGTAGCCTGGGGCTGGGGACCTCTGCTCTAGAACACTAGACACCTATAATACATATTAGGTCTTTCTTCCTTCTGCCCCTGCCATGTCAATAACAAAGGCTGATCTTGGAATGGAACCAGACAAAGGAAACCTACCTGGAGTCCTGTAAAGGAAGAAATTTAATTATTATAAAGCTGGAGAGACTTCAACTGGGCATAAGGAGAAACTCATCATCATTGCTGTAATAAAATGTTGAAATAGGCCAATCGGAGCTCATGAAGTTTCTATCCTTGGAAATTTTTTTTAAAAGCTAAAAAAAAAAAAAAAAATTTCTGTCTGAGGTCCTTTGTTCATTCATCCGTTCATTCATTCCTTTCATAGGAATGACTGATGTACTCAGTAACCTAAATTACCTAAATATGTACAAAGCATACTTTTCAGTCACAAGATAGGAATCATAATCATGTGGTCTCCTTAGGTTTGTAACATTTCTCAAATGTTATGAAGTACTCATGCATACAAATATGGAAAGATTGGCTAAGAGAAGATTTTCCAGAGGAATATTTTTTAAGCAAAGACAGACTAATCTGGTTTCTGGTAATCATATGTGGCTCTTTGTAATAAAGAACATTTCTGAGAAATGAGTGTAGGCTGTGCTGTGTAATTTACTTCGGAAGGGGAAATGACCTCCGAGATAGTGACCTTCCATCACTAAAGTTATCCAAAATTTGGATGACCATCTGTCAAACAGGAGCTCATATTTTGTTTGAGGGGAATATCTACCTCTAAAGGGTGCTTTCAATGAAAACAAAACGGTCAAATTGTTGAGTAGCAATCTTAATTTGGGACACTCTAAAAGATAGACAATGTCAGGCCCATTGGATGCATGAATGCACACACACACACAGCCACACTCACACCACTCACACTCACACACTCACAACCCCACACTCACACTCTTTCTCTCTCTCTCACACACACACACCCCAGAAAATAATTAAGCTTGATCTGAAAGTACTAGTTTGCTTCCTACTTTTGAAGTTAGGGAAACTCATGCCAAATTCATGTTTAGGCACCTTAACGAGGAGATTCAGGAGAACAAGTGGGGTGGTTATTTGACAACCTACATGGCACAGGCACCAGCTAATCAGAACTGGCTGGAGCAAGATCTCAGTACCCTTTGCTGTGCCAGATGTTGACCCTTATTTGCTAGATCCGGGGACATCCACGGGTGCCTGAGAGCAAAACAAACAAACAAACAAACAAACAAACTGGGCACAAGACAACCTACAGGACTTTGGGGACAATGGCTATCTATCAACTGATTCAGAAATATTTTCTAATTTTAAAAAGCAACACTACTGGCCCGGTGCGGTGGCTCACACCTGTAATTCCAGCACTTTGGGAGGGCAAGGCAGGCAGAAACCGAGGTCAGGAGATTGAGACCATCCTGGCTAACACGGTGAAACTCCGACTCTAGTAAAAATACAAAAAAAAAAAAAACATTTGCCAGGTGTGGTGGCGGGTGCCTATAGTCCCAGCTACTCAGGAGGCTGAGGCAGGAGAATGGCATGAACCCAGGAGGCAGAGCTTGCAGTGAACCGAGATCACACCACTGTACTCCAGCCTGAGTGACAGAGCAAGACTCCATCTCAAAAAAAAAAAAAAAAAAAAAAAAAAGCAACACTACCATAATTGAAGACTATGGATTGGCTGTCTGTCCTGGAAACAACTACTAATGTGAATCCAAATACCACCACTGTCCCCACACTAATCCTCTTTCCTGGCAGTGAGTTTGAAGAGAAAGAAAGAAAAGGGGCAATCTCTTCTGACTTCTCCAGGTTCTTCCTTCTCTTCTGTGTGACATATTAATAAATGGGGATACAACGGGCAGGGCCTCACAACATGGCAGGGAAGATGGGCTGGAGGGTCTCATACAAACAGAGACTTCAATGACTCCATGTCAAACAAAAGAAACCCCCACAGTAGTTTGTTTTCAGAATGGTGATGTTTTATCTTACTTTGTACAGTAATGCCTATGATAATTGGCATTGAAATAGAAGCTGGAAAAATAGCTTAACTTAGAGGTTAAAAAAAGTAAAAATTAGGAGTTGGGGAGAAGGGCCAACTTTTTGTGTTAAGACCAGCACAATTCCAAGTGTCATTGTCCATCTAGAAAAGAAGTAAGAAAGAAAAAGTTCCACACAATACAGTCACTAGGTTGGGTGGGAACAAAAGTACATGAGTACGAGATGATGTTGGCAATTTTTATGGAGCTAATTCACCTGTCACACTAGCTTCACCCATTCACTCATCTATTCAGAATACATTGAACTCCTTCCATTTAACTCTTTAACTGCACTGGCAGAAGTCTTCTGTAAGCTGCAAAGCACCATATTGATGCTTGTTTTTATTACTACAGCCAACTGATTCCCCTGCGAGGCAAGAATCCTGTTACAGCCTTTGATAAAACTAATTCTAATTACACAAGTAACAATAAATCCATTCCTCTTTTAAAAAAGAAAAAAATTAAACATTAAAGAAAAAGTAGAATGACTATATGATTTATTACCCAAACTGGGACACTCTTGAGAATGAATGGAAGGATATTAATAGTTATACCAGGACATGAGGTATAAACTGAGACAGGCCAGACAAATTGGGACATTGCGTTACCGTGCCTCTTGAGAACACCATGCCTCCAAAGTCTGGTTCTTCTGACCTTTCCCAAAGGTAATTACTGTTACTATTTAAGAAGGGTGACAATTTGAAAGCATTTAAATTTCAAAAGGTGCTTGACAGAAATCCAGAGAACTTTTTGTAGAGTCAAGAGAGAGAAAATTAGAGAAGAAAAACACAAGTAAAAGTCCTTCCCAGAATGTGACCCACCTTCAGCTCACAGTTTTTCCTGGGGGATTACTTCTCTGAGGCTCACTCCCACACTTCTCACTTTGAGGCCCTTCCTTCTAGCAAATTGTAGTTCTCCTTACAAAGGTCTGGCTCTCATCATTTGGCAAAAGAGATCCACCCTTCTATGGGCAGTCTCTCAGAAACCTCTCCAATCAATACATTTTGTGTTTTGCATGGTCTTGATAAACTCTTATTTCTACTTTCTGAAGTAAGCCACTCAAGATAGTTCTCCACCAAGATTGTATCTTAATTGCATTTGATGCAGAGATTCACTTAAATTTGGGAAAGAAAATTATTCCTAACTCTTTATGTTCTCATGAGAGCAGAGAATATGCATCCAACACCTCAGAAGGAAACTGCCCTCCAGCCTTCATTCATGGCTTCTACAGGGAGGAGAAAATAGCTGGTGGATGAGATCAGAAGATCAGAAGGAAGAAATGCCAGGTTCAGTCCCCTCAGAGATGAGGTCCCCTTCTGCAAATCGGACATTCTGGTCAGCTAAGGAAAGAAGCTCACCTGTGGTTGTTCAGCTGAATCTGGGACAATTGGAGTAAGTCTTTTGAATTCAGGAGAAATTCAGTCCACATTTAAAACCATGTTTTCCCATCAACTTTATCAATAATAAAGCCAGCTTTCCTTTTATTCCCCATCTGTCTGTCTTCTCTAGCCCATCTCTCTACTGGCTGTAACATCTGAACAGAAAGATGAATGTCATTTATTGAAGTTCCACATGTAGCTCTGATTGATGAGGTTTCATAACAACTCTTCTTTGCTGGCAACTACCATGTGAAGGGGAGGCAGTGGGGGATTCTGATTCATGTATACTGTCTTTCTTGATCCCTCGGTGACTAATAGCACACACATTTGCATACAGTTCTCAGGGTCAATTGTGAGGCCCAGGATTACGGGATGGAGATTCTTCTATTTACAGCAGATAGTCATAAAGAGTAGAAGCTTGTAATCCTGGGTTTATTAGCATCACACACCACTGCAGTGGTTCCTAACATTTTCAGAGCCATAGACTGCTTTGATTATCATGAAGATACAGAAACTCATCGCAGAAAGATGCACCTATTACCATATTCAAAAAGTTTGGCATCCAATTTTACAAGGTTCCCACTTTCCTCGAAATAAATGATCTACAAATCCTGCATTTGTTCAGATGAGTGCATGACCCAATGGCCTCACCTTGAGCTGGTTGGCAGGAAAGGACAGAATCTGGACCCTTAAGTAGGAAGAGCTCATTAGAGACAAATTCTAATTTTAGACTAAGGAAATAGACTTCAAACAAAGTTGTGTAAGGTTGTGATGTACAAATCCCTTTAAGCTCCTTAGGATTGTTAATATTTTAAGTGCATAAGGCCCATTTTCCCTCATGCAGAAACCCTGAAAGTCTTTCCATCCCAAAGCTGTACCTCCTCTGTACTCATTTACAATATATGTGGAAAAGCAAGGGACCTAATACAAGCTCCTTCTGTTTCTGGAACAATTGACCTATCCTTATGAGGATAGCTGATGTAGGTTGCTGTTTTAAAACAAAAAGAAACCAAATGTAAATATTTTTTAAATGTATTGAACCCAGTGCCAGAGTATAGTAAGTACCCAGTAAATGACAATTATCCAGCATGGGAAGAAAGAGGTGCATTTAAAAAAATCTTTTAAAAACCCACCACTGTTTGTATTTATTACAACTACACATTTTATGTAGATGTATTTTTATATGCAAATAAGTTACAACCCTGAGGCTCTGGGCAGGTAGCCAAAGTGATTCTAAGCCAGACAGACCAGACATCTATGTCATGTGACCACACATACCTGACAAGGACATTAAATCATCTTGTCACATCTTTGCCTTTCCTTGCCTGTATTTCTTTCCCTTTAGTCAGCAGAAATTAAGTCCTTCTTAATTTCCTATTAGTTTGTTCATGACCATATAAACTGGTCCTTCCTTTCATGACCATAAAAATTGTCAACCTTGTCACTCTTGAGATTTGGGGCACAATCGGTCTTTGTTGTGGAGACTGTCCTGTACATTCTAGCACGTTAGCAGCATCCCTGGTCTCTACTAAATGTCAGTAGTGCCTCTCCTCTCCCCAGCTGTGATAATCAAAATGTCTCTAGATCTTCTCAAATATCTCTGGGAGGCAAAAAATCACCCATGTCCCACTTTAAAGGAAGCTGCCAGAAAGCAAGAAGCTAAATTAAATTTAAATTTGAGAAAGTAACCAATGATATGGACAGGAGACAGGGAAATATTGGATAGAAGAGGGTGGTTCCCTAGCAAAGGTCCCACCCCCAAGCCTGGATACCCAGGGCCCTAAGTAAGAACAGGTATTTCTGGTTTTGCACCCAAAAAGTTGCCTTTTGGCCCACCATGCCCCTATCTTTTACCCACATAAACCCTGAACCCTCCAGAAGCAGATAAGCAGATGGGGAGATGAGGAGACTAGCAGATGAATGGCATAATGGTGTGGCGGAGGAGAGGAGAGAATGAACATTGGAAGAGGTTTGGCTGGGAACTGTTGGAGAATCAGCCACTGGATGGCCAAACTCCAGGGGAAGATTATCTTCTCACTCCATCCCCTGTCCAGCTCCCCATCCATCCTGCTGAGAGTCACCTCCATTACTCAATAAAACCCCTTCATTTGTCCTTCAAGTCCCTGCGTGACCCAATTCTTCCAGTATGCTGGACAAGAACTCAGGATACAGAAAGCTGTCACACTTGCTCTCTGCACTTGCAAAAATGCGGAGGGTCCACTGAGCTGCTCAACACTTAAGCCATACTGTAACACGTGCCCATTTGGGCTTTGGAAGTCACAGACACCCAGCCCTAGACAGTTCCTGCACTTGCCCGTCTGCATGCTCCAACTACCATAAGGGGTTTGAGCTCATGGCAGGTGAACAGAGAGCCACACCCCTGTTATGAGGGGGACCAGGGAACCCTCCCATTTCACCAAGAGTTAAAGAGTCCTAAGAGGACTAGCTGTTTATTTTCTCCTCAGTGATTTTCTTCACCAGGTGGCCTTTTTATATGCACATCTCTGGAAATTCTTCCTTACAACCCTGTAATCTCTGCCACTTTGCTTCAGGACTATTTCCTCTTGTGATCCACGGTACCATCATTTCTGTTTCTCATCTGTTTTGTAATAGAAGCACTCTTTGTTCATAGGAAGCACCATATTTATTTCATTCTATGTTCATAGGAAACACCATATTTATTCATTCAGACAAATAATCAACGGCTGGGTTTTCTTAATGAAAGAAGATGACGGTGACTGGGAAGGGAGTGGGGAAGTGGTTAAAGTAAATACACCCAGTCAACGTAAATTTACCTGTTTAGCATAGTTGTTGGCCTAGTGATTGCAGAAAGTTATTTGCAAAGTTGTGTAACTTGGAGATAGCCCTGAGAATGCCAACCATGCATCCACAGAATAAGAGTTTAGCCAAATGGAATATGGGGGAGAGGTTTCCAGTCTGCCGCCTTCTGCACTACCCTCATTCAAATTCTCTCCATCTCACTAATTTATGGCAGAGCTCCATGCAACTCCAGAGCCAACATGCAATCGAGCAGCTCATTAAGAGCCACCAGGGAGTATTTAGGAAACATGCAAAAGGAACAATTCTTTTATTTCCTTTCCCTAGAGCCTTATTTCTACCCTAAGGTTCTCCATTTCTTCTAGTTTGAACAACTAAAAGTTGGCTTGAAAAAACTGGCCACTAGATTCATCTCTGAGCTAGTTTTTTCTTTTATGTTTCCTGAGCTGCATGTGATTCAGTTCTGATTCCAAATTCCAAATGAGCAAAATGAACTCATATTCTTCACCTACAATTAAATAATTCATTTCTCTAATTCCAAAGCATCCAATTCAAATAGTCCAGTTGATAGGAACTCATCTAGTATATTCATTAGAAATTCACCTTTCCTTCTCCCTCTTCGTTTATGATGTTGCCTTCCACAATTTTAGTCATTGTTTCAGTGCATGCTGAACAGACACAATCAATACCTCATTAAGTTATTTCAAATTGCTGAACTACAGCTGTTTCAGAGCATGAGCATAAAATACAGTTTCATCAATAGAAACCCAAGCTCTGGCTACACAGAGATGAAACAATTGGGTAATTTAGTCAATTTTAAAAAAAGTTAAATGGGTTGTTTGCTATTGGACAGGCCAAACAATAATTTGCCTAATTATTTAAATCATTTATTTTTGTCACGTACACAGGCCATAGAACCCATAGAGACTGTCATGATTTTTCCAGTTCACTTGTTTGATTCTTTTTAAAAATATAAGTAGAAGAATGCCTGTTTTATTCTTAAATGCTGCCAAAAAATTTCCGTCCAATTGTCCAAGACCACAGTCTTTCCTCATCTGACCTAAGCATGAGAGTAGCTGGCCACTGATCACTGAAAAAAGTTAGGGAATTTTTGGAAAGGTTATAAGATATGGATCATGCATTCAAAGAGGTCATGGTCTAGATGGAGAGTCAAGACTACGATACTTTTTTGTTTTGGGGGGAAAAAACAAAACTAGCCAACAACTCCAGATAGACTATAAATTATTGGTAAATAATGTGAGTTACAGACTAATACTGGAGGAGTTTGAAGAAAAGAAAGTTATCAAGAGATGACAACATTTAAAAAAATCTTGTTAATAAAGTCTTTACATTCCAAATTGATTATATATGCTGTATCTAAAACAGTATTTTTATATATTAGGAGAATGCATCCATTTTGCTAGCAAATTAGTCCAAGCATTACAAATTAAATTTATGTATCTAAGAGTATGTTCTCCCTAGAGATAGAATGGACTTATAACCATAAAACAATCCAAGAACCAGAATAAGTCAAGGATTTGACTACTTCTGGCTGATAAATAGCTCTAAATTGTCCAAATTGTTTAGAGTAAATAAGTTACTTGTTTTTTCTCAACAACAGCAAAATACAGCCGAAGTCCAGGTGGAAGATTCTGGGAGCATTTAATCTACAAAAGGCTATGAAAGGTACCAAGTAATACCATAGAGCCCTCACACAGCATTGCTTAGATTGCAAATCCCTAGGTGCCAAGTACCACCCTCCCAGACTACTTTCCCTTGACACTCTTCCACTACTTCCCTTTCCTTTTTCAATGCTGATATTTCTTTCTATCTTATTTTCCTTCTATTCCAATTATTTTCAAAATGTTATTTGTGTTGAAGTAAACATACATTCAGAAAAAAGTATATGGATGTAAGCAAATAAATCAGTTAATTTTCATACATAAAGTGAACATAACATGTAATTGTAGGGGAGATTATAATTTTTCTGCTACTCTTCTGAGTTCTTAGCTGGGATCCCTGTAACAAAACACAGATTAAAACAGAAATTAAAACCCAGAAGTAAATCCATGCATTTGCAGTTAATCGATTTTGGACAAAAATGCCAAGAGCACACATTTGGCAAAAGACAGTCTCTTCAATAAATGATACTGTAAAAAAGGAGATCCACATGCAGAAGAATGAGATTAGAACCTTATCTCATGCCACATACAAAAATAAAGTCAAAATGGATTAAAGCCTTAAATATAGTATCTAAAACTGTAAAAGTACTAAAAGAAAACATAGGGGAAAAGCTCCATGACATTGACCCGGAAAATGATTTTTTCAATATAATTCTGAGCACAAGAAACAAAATCAAAAGTAGACGATTGGGGTTACATCAAACTAAAATATTTTTGTGTAGTAAAAGAAACAATCAACAGAGTGAAGAGACAATCTATGGGATAGGAGAAAATATTTGCAAACCGCACCTCTGATAAGCAGTTCATATCCAAAGTATATAAGCTGTTCAAATAACTCAATAGAGGAAAACAAATAAATCAGTTACTAAATAAACAAAGGACCTGAATAAACATTTGTCAAAAGAGACATATAAATGGCCAAAGGTATATGAAGAAACGCTTGACATCAGTAATCATTAGGAAAATGCAAATTGAAACTACAGTGACATATCACCTCTCACCTGTTAGAATGGCTATTACCAAAAAGATGAAAGATAAGCGTTGGTGAGGACACAGAGAAAAGGGAGCCCTTGCACACTGTTGGTAAGAATGTAAATTACTAGAGCCACAATGGGAAACAGTATGAAAATTTCTGAAAAACTTAAAAATAGAACTACCATATGATCCAGTAATCTCACTTCTGGATACATACACAAAGGAAATAAAACCAGTATGTCAAGCAGATAGCTGTACTCCCGTGTTTATTGCAGCATTATTCACAATAGCCAAGATGTGGATCAATCTGGGTCCATCAATGAATGAATGGATAAAGAAAATATAATATGTAAACACAATGGAATATGATTCAGCATTTAAAAAGAAGAAAATCTTGTCATATGTGACAACATGGATGAACCCAAAGGAAATTATGTAAAGTGAAATAAGCCAGGCACAGAGAGACAAATACCGCATTGCTGTGGTTTGAACGTGTCCCCCAAAGTTTGTATGTTGGAAGCTTAATTCCCAACACAACAGTGTTGAGATAGGACCTTTCAGAGGTGATTGGGGTCTTAGGGTTCTACCCTCATAAATAGTTTAATGCTGTCATTGACAGAGTGGGTTAGTTATCATGGGAGTGGGTTCCTGATAAAAGGATGAGTTCGACCACCTGTTTCCCTTTCTTTCCCATGTTCTCTTGCCCTCTGCCCTCCACTATGAGACAACACAGCAAAAAAGCACCCCCCCACCCCAGATGGAGGCCCCTTGACCTTAGATTTCTCAGTCTCCAGAACTATAAGAAATAAATCTCTGTTCTTTATAAATTGCCCAATCTCAGATATGCTGTGATAACAGCACAAAACAGACTAAGGCATGCACAATCTCACCCATATGTGGAATCTAGAAACTAAGTCAAACTCATAGAGGCAGAGAGTAGAATGGTGGTTCCCAGGAACCAGCGGTGCAGGTGAGGTGGAATTTGCTTGGGGAGCTGTTAGTCAACAATACAAAACTTTAGTTAGACAAGAGAAATAAGTTCACGAAATCTAGAGTACAACATGATGACTATAGTAAATAACAATGTATTGCATCCTTGAAAATCATGGAGAGTAGATGTTTAAATATTCTCACCACAAAAAAATGATAAATATGCACTGTAATGCCTGCATTATTAGATCCACTTAACCATTCCACAATGTATACATAATTTTTTAAAACCCATACACCATAAATATATAAAATTTTTGTTTTTCAATTAAGAAATATTTGATTTTAAAAAGAAAAAACATTAACAAGACAGTTTACTAACATGCATATTTCCTATAGACATGGAAGAACATTTAGGAAAACAGTAACTGTCAAAGACATGGGTTAGCACCCTGGCTTAGTCTCCATTTACAATAAAGAGCAATACGTTTTTGGAGAGCAATTAGACAGTGGAAAAAGATCTTGAGTCTCTAGGGGTAGTAAATTGTGGGAAAACAAATATATGGGCAGTTAATGGTAAATAATATTTGTTACGTAGATTCCTCTGGTGCCTTCTCTAGTTTGGTGAGTGTCTAAGGTCATCTCTAGTAATCAACTTTTGTCCTTCCTGGTAGAGTGGGGAAGAGGGACACGTTTGTAAGTTTACAGCCTGATTTTAGGGAAGTAGTGGGAAGACAGAGAGCTCTTCTTATATCTACTTTTTCTCAATTGCCTTCAGCCCCAAATAATCCTTATGCAAAAGTGGCATATTTTTGAAGTGGCATATTCTGCGACTCTTCATAATCAAAACCCACCTCAAGGAAAAGAACATTGCCAGCACCTGAGAATCTCTTTTGTGCTCCCTCCCAGTCATTACTCTAACTCTTAAGACGGCAGATTAGTTTTGCTTGTTATTGAACTTCATATAAACAGAATCATACAGTATGTTTGGCTTCCTTTGCTCAAAATTATGTTTATGAAATTAATCTCTGTTGCTGTGTGCAGCTGTAGTTTGTATATTACATTTTTGTTTAGTATCCCATTGTATGAATATACTATAATGGATGTATCCATTTTACTGCTGAATATCTGTGCTGTTTCCAATTTGAGTGTTTTGCAAAGAGCTCTGCTATAAAACATTCTTTGTAAACATATGTCTACATTTCTGCTGGTGACACCCCAGAGTGGAACTGCTGGTTCAACAGGTATGCATTGTTCAGTTTTAGTAGATATTGTCAAAGAGTTTCCAAGAGTTGTGTTACCAATTTACCTTTTTAGCAGCAGTCTATGAGAATTCTAGTTTCTCCAAATCTTCACTACCATTTGATTTTGTTAGTCTTATTTATTTGCACTTGTTCTAGTGGGCATACAGTGGTATCTCACTGCAGTTTTAATTTGCATTTTTTTTCTACAAGCTAATGATGTTGACCACTATCTCATATATTTGTAGGCAATTTGCATATGCTAGTGTGCAAAATGCTTGTTCTAAGTCTTCTACCCATTTTTCGTCTCTCTTTTTTCTTGTTGACTTTTAAGAGTTCTCTATAATCTTTGTTGGAAATATCTTCTCCCACACTTTGGCTAGCTTTTTTACACATGTAATGTGTCTTTTGCTCAAAAGAAATTCTACATTTTAATGTCTACTTATCCAGTTTTTTCTGTATGATTATTGCTTTTTGTGTCCTGTTACATAAATATTTACCTACCAGAAAGTCTTCTATTCTTTTCTAAGAGGTTCATAACCTTACCTTTTCTACTTATATCTACACTCTGTATATGGCATAAGATAGAGGTTAGTGTTCATTTTTCTGTATGTGAATGTCCAATTGCCCCAGTACCATTTATTTCAATAATTTTTTTTCATTAACTTGTATTGGGGACCGTGCCGGGGGTGGTGGAGAATGAACAGACACAAAAGACAAAGACAAACAGAGAACATGGCGGCCGCCCTCAGAGCCTCCGCCTCACTTTATTTATACTCCATAAACCCCACATCAGCAGAAAGAACACAATGCAAAACAAACTTTCTTTACCCAGATGTAACCTTCTGCTTAGTTCCTTGTCTCTATGCTCTTCCTTATTTGTCCGCCTTCTTGGCGCCTACAGGAGTTCATTAAAAGTTCAATTGGAGATACTGTCCTTGAGCCCTATCTATTCTTAGCATACTGTTTTCAAGGGCCCCTGCAAACTTGTGGAACAAAATTTTTAAAATTGTGTTTTAACAGTTAGACCGAACACTAGAGTCATGTTACCACTCTCTGTTGAAAACAATACTGATTCTCCTACTCAGGGTTAAGACTACATAATAATTAATACATAAAAATCATTTCCAATGTTAATATCCATTTATTTTATCCAACTAAGTATCTCAATTTTCAACAATGAAATAAGATATTAGAAGTGAGTAACAAATTACATCAACGATAGTAAAAATAGTTCTGAATTATTTCTAAATTATGGTTTGAGATTTCTAAAATAATGGACAGCTGGTAAGTGAATCTTACAAAAATTGGAAGACTATGTCTCACAGGAACCTTGCTAACCTGACTATATCACTTGGGATGTTTTCAGATGCTTGTAATAGAATTGTTGTTAGAAAATAGGAGACTATTCTTATTACTGATGCTATTATTATTATTTCCATATTATTCCTGTTAAATAATAGGGGCTTATTGTCTAAAATAATAAAAAGTCAGGAGTTAGCAGTTCCAGGTTTGCTGAAGTCAGCAGTTGCCAATGTCAGCTCTTCTGAAGTCCCTTGACTTTTCCTTCATGGTTTCAAGATGACTGCCACAGTACCAGTCAAGGCATCCTCTTGTAGCAATATCCAAAAACAAGAAGGAATGAGGAAGCAGGCTTCTCCTTGCATGTCTATTTATTTTTATCAGGTAAGAAAATATTTCTCAGAACACCCTCGATTTCCTCAACAACAGACTTTTTAGGTTTCATGATCCGGATCTGAGTCACAAGCTGAGCCTTAAACCAATCACTGACAAAGACAAATGGGATTGTTATGATGGGCTTAGAACAATCATGATCCAGCTCCTGGGGCTAGGGAAGGGGCTAGCAAATAATGCTGGGTTAGGTTCCTAAAAAAAAAAAATAGTATTTTGTATATAAGGACCATGAATACAGAATAAGGACCAAGAATAAAGAAAGGAAAATGGCTGTTGGCTAGGCAACCAACCACATCTACTTCCTTCCAAGTGATGAGATTTGAGGGTAAAATGAGACCAAAAAAAATCCATTAACAACTCTAAATTGAGTTTCAAATTTAATTTTAATTTTAATTGAAAAACATAATAGGTATTTATTTATACCTAAGAATGAAAAGGATTGGGACTAGAAATAAATCTGTAGCCCAGATATCTCTGACATACAGGGTATGGATTTAAATGACCCTGAAAATATTAATATAAAGATGAACATATAGCACAGAAGCAGTGGCAGGCCTTGGTATGATTTCACTGTAGTGACAGAAAGAACCACCCAACTAATTATAAATTTTTAGAGAATAAAGTTACCTGGGAATAATAACCATCTGTACTAATACCAATATTGTGCAATTATGGACAACATGACCATTTATTTACACAGAGGTCTCACATATATTGTCTCATTTAAACTTCTTAACAATTTTGTCACATAAGGCAAATGATTTTATTTCTTTATTTGTAGATTGTGACATTAAGAAAGGAATTAGTAAGGAGAAATTAAGATATTAATTAAAATGAATTAACAGGTTAGGAAACTGTATTCTCTAAGATGGCAGATTTGACTCACACAGTTGACTAGAACTCAGTTCTCCTTTTTGGCAGACCATTTATCAATCTAATACATCCATCCATTTATCAATTAATCTATTGACATATGTAGTAACTCATTTATTAATGATGAGCACATTGGTGAAATGTACTTATGTTAATATTTGTCACTTAAAGGTTTTCATGTTTAATCAATGGGTACTTTCTCTGAGGAAGAAAAGAGAGGGAATTTTTACTTGTTCATTTATTGAATTTTTTTACTTAATTTGACACCCTAGAAAAGATATCATGAAGGTTAGGTCTTCAATCTGGTATTTTAGGTCAGTTAACTCTAGAAAACATGTTTTAGGGGCACAAGGGCTAGAAGACATTGGATAAATACTGTAGCAGAAAGGTAGAAACACATAGGCTCACAAAGGAGGTTCCAATGCCCACTGCCCACAAGAGTCAGGAAGTACTTCTTGTTGGTATAACCACCCAGATCAATCCTTCATAGTGAGGAAAAGATACCCAGACTAAGAAGTGAAGTCTGGACTTTCCTGTCCAAGAAAAGAATTTGTGCAAATACTCGAGGTAAGATAGTGTGCTCATAGGGCAAAGTGAGAAGCTCAAAATAGTTAAGACACAGTGATTATGTTCCCTAAAATTGAAGAAATATATATGGAAAAGGAGATAGGACAGTTGGGCATGTGAATATAGGCTATAGGGTCAAAGAAGGTGTTTTTGTTTTATTTTGTTCAGATTAAAATGGATTTGCGTAGGTTTATAGACTAAAGAAAGCTTTCAAAAAGGCAGAAAACACTGAGATCTAGAAAAAAGAGATGTGAGAAGATAAAGTCAGTACACAGATGAAAAGATGAACCTCATCAAGAGGAAATACACCTTATTCTGGTACTGAACTGAATAATGCAAGTGTGGTATGGAGAAAATAAATTTACAGATGGAGAAAAGACTAGGAAATTGGTAAAGTACATGCTGATGGCTTTAGTTTTGGAGTGCAAAATAACAATTATGATGACAATAATGAAGGCAATTATGTATGATAAGGCATAAACGGAAGGCAATCTGCTCATTATTTACCAGAATTATCTTATTTGATAACCTTAACAACACTGTGAAGTAAATTCCATTATTATTATGTCCCTTTGCAGATGAGAAAACTGAGGTTTAGATAAATTCACTTGACTAAGATCATGTGGCTAGGAGAGAACTGATAAGGACCTAGTAATCAGCACAACACTGAAACTGGAAGGCAACAAGAGGCTTAGTTCCACTGATCTATGTCTTAGCTTGAGAAAGAATATGAGAACCAGGGCTTGGAGAACTTCCTCATGGTACCAAAAAGAGATGTAAATCCTCACCTGGGCAAGGGATGCTAAGTGACAAATAAGGACTTAAAAAAATGTATCCCATTTGCTAACAAGTATAACATGAAATTAGCTTAGCTTGTATAAGGCCTAAAAGGTAATTGACCTTAAATTTCTATTGTCTCAATTGATTATTTTGAAAATATTGTCATAGTTGAACTGGTACTTTAAAAAGTTAACTTTTACACTTTCATTTGAAAATTAAGTTAAAGTAGTTGTCTCAGCAATAAGTCAGGAGACTCAGCATATCAAGTGAAATGTCTAATATCTGCCCATTAAGTATGCCTTTTTGAATAAGAACCATGAATCAAATGAATCATCCTTACCTAACCCTGACAAAGTCTTGATATTTCAAAGCAGCATATAATGAAGACCCAGATGACACTTCTAGCCCACCATTTTTGGGAAACGAGCTTGCATTTATGGTCTGGAAGACTGAACAGGTTGTGATAATCGCTCTACAGTTTCCTGTGCGTTGGTGCAAGTGACCTGGAGAATTGGATGAGGGATTTAAGGAGATAAAATTACTTTACCTGGGTAAGGCTGCACGAGATTTCCAGGAAGAGTGTATTAGTTTTGGGGGGTGTGGGGAAGTGTGAGTGTGGGTGTCTCCAGCTACCCATCAAAATACTATCCCCTACCTCAGCTTCATGCCTTATATAAGGTGGGTGCTCAAAAAATTGCATCTATAAAAAACTGGAAAGTATACATGAATATTATGAGGATCTAAGCTCCCTGCCAAATATTCAGTCACTGAATCACTGCTCTTTATCTCTAAAAAAAAATCACTTCTTTTATCAGTCACCATGTACACAGCATCATCCTCCCAAACGCTGAAGCTTTTGCCATCACTGTAGCCCCCAAAGCCTTGTATAATGCCTGCTTCATAGTAGACAGTAAACAAATAGAATAAAATTGAAAACATCATTTGTAGAAATTAAAGCAATATATATTTAAGATGTAGTGAGTAACATTATCAGATGTTTAGAAACATGTCTTACTAAATTCATGTATTTACTAGATCAATATACTGATATTTTGACCCAAATATGAGAAACTCTTATATTCCCTTTTGTTGGTGAAGATGCCAATATTCCAGAGATTTTAACCTTTTTGTTCCATAAACCCCTCTAAAAACCTAATAAAACCTACCTTCATAATTGAAGGAAAAGCTAAATTTCAGTTGGAGTTTTGATAAAATAAGAAGGTCATTTTTTCCTATCCATGTTTGTAGTTTCCCTGAATATTATGGTACATGGGCACCATGTAAAGCCCTGATGAAACCTATTTGAAGTGTATATATTATGTCTACAATGCAGGCAATGTTCTCTCCTTATTCTAGCTTTTTAATTTTTAAACAATTTGCCAGATCTATTGCATATTTTCCCCTCTGCCTTGCACATAATTCTTCTACTCTTCCAAATAATTTTGAAAATAGAAGTTTCCCATAAATAACTAACTTTAAGTAACTTTATATGGTATTTTCCCCCAAACTGGTAACACCAGGTAAAATACTCCCATGCAAGTAAGATGAAAATGAAGTTATTGAGTACCCGAACCTCTATGCTTTTCCCTTCCTTTTCTTCTAATCAACCACACTTTTTGAGCTGGGGAAGTAGAATGATGAACCATAGTATTACTCTATGTCTATAGCAACTGTTGGGCCTTTCCTCAACAAAAGTGCTTAAACCACACACCTGAACCAAAACAAAATCCTAAGTACAATCATTTAGTCATGCGTGTGTCAGTTCCTCAGTTTCTCTCTTCTTTCTTTTTAACATATGCAGGTTCACTTAGGAAAAAACTCTTTTCATCATAGACTGAGAATATGCTAGAAGATCTCGGAATCATTTGGACTTTTTTAGCTCCGTTGACTTCTGTCTCTCTTGGCCAGGAAACAAAGGGTAAGTGGGAAAGAAGAGCTGAAAGATTGAAGATTATTGACGTTGTTGATTTAAAAAAAAAAAAAAAAAAAAAACTCTAAAATTCTCCTGCCCAACTATTTTAACAAGAACGTAATTTGAATAAAGAAATCATGAAACTTTTTGGTGACTTCTTTTTCACAAAGTATACAAGCCTCGCTCTTATATAACTTATATAGTTGGGGGTGGGTGGGAACTAAGCCATTTCCTTAGAGTGTATTCTTGTATTAGTCTTTTTAGAAATAGACAAGCTAAAGCAGGAAACAGGATGTGCCCTTTTATTACTTTTTTTCCCTTGAAACTAAACCTTCTTTCGGTGATCCACGTCAATATCCCTCCAACAGCGCAGCTTTAGTTTTTACTCTGAAAAATGGGCTTGGGCCATTTTGTCAACACACATTCTTCCCTGCTAGACATTTCATTTGCTCTGGCCTTTCTAGAAAGCGGTGTCATCCTGGGCTCTGCGCACGGCCTTAATGGAGCAATGCCCCTGTAGCATGCCATCAGGTTCACCAACGGGAGCAGCAGGCGTTGCCAGAAACAAAGAGAATCCCTGGCTTTCCAACAATGAAAACTCCCTGCGTTGAGTTCTCCACCATGTGCCTCTCTCCAGGCTCTAGCCAACACTGAGACATTTCATTTCTTCATTAGCTGGGAGCAGCTGTTGGGAAAGAGACGCTGGCCAGATTCATAACCTAGCGCCTATTCTGGCAACGAGCTTTTTAAAAACTGCTTTAAATAGCACTCTGGATCTCAGACTACATCAAGTGAGAATCTGTGTTAAAACTGGAGTGGCTTCTGTGGAAAGATCAAGTGTTTTGTTCTTTATCTGGAAACTGTTGCTAAATGGCTTACAAACCCAGGCTGCGGAATGGGTTGTTTTCTTTCACAGATTTTTATCATGTGTTGTTTCATCCACTGTTTTCTCTTCCCATTCTCACTGATGCCTCAATCATTCTCTGAGACAGATCTTGGTCAGGCTATAGCAGCTCTGAGCCAGACCTCAGCACAGGTAGAGAGTAAGTTTCATGTACAAAAGGGCTTAGCAAGTATCTGTTGCTACAGAATTAATTTATTTCGAGAGGCTGCTTCATATTGATTGTCGCCCATTGCCTTAAAACTCAATGAAATCTCTACCAAACTTGAAATACCCTACTACACAGCAAAATAGAATCCAACACAAGGTTTATTTCATTTCCTGTTCATTTAGATCAAGGCTTCTTAAACTCTTGTATACCATGAAGCCCTCTGGCATTTTGGTGAAGTCTGTGCACCCAGATTAATACTTTGGGGGTTTTGTAAGTATGAAACACAATAAACAGTATTATAGAGGAAGCCAATAATATGGAAATATCATTAGTGAAGTATTTTAAAATAAATGTGTAACACTTTGGGTTTCCGGTCTGGCACGTAAGGAGCTTAGAAGTCGCCATTCCATCTTAGCAGCAACTAAAAATCTGAGCTTTTTACTTTTTACAGATTGAATATCAATACCTCTCCTTAGATCTGTTGGAGAAGCAAAGTCACAGGGAAAACCACTTCCTCCAGAATTGGAGAGACAGACAGCCTAACACAGAGAATCACAACTTAGATTCCAGAGCAGGAACCTATGACCAAAAACTTTTGCAAGAACCAGGACAAAAGCAGGAAAACCATAATTGTAATTGACGAATTGCTGGAGGCTCAGTGTGGACAAGTCAGAGAGTTACAAACTCCAGTGGAACCCAGTCATAGTTGGGCCCCACACTTCTGTGGGTCTTACCTCCAGGAGTTCTACCAGGTCCTCACAGTGAATATCAGAGAAAAATCTTCTCATGCTTCCAGCTGGGGAGGATAAAAATTGCCATTCTGAAATACACTATAATATTTTGTTCTTAACAAGGCCTGCCCTTAGAAGAATCTGTCTCACCAGAGCCTAACCTGCTGGGGTTTTATTAGAGCCTAGCTGACCAAGGGGAAGAAAAATACCAAATTCCAGCCCCCTCTATCCATTCTGTCCCATCTAAGGACAAACAAAACTGAGAAGCACTGGTGAATTCACAGTCCCAGGCACAGGTTCACCAAAAGACTGAGATCTACTCATAAAACTGTAGAATGCATCCCCTCTCCAACACCTTGCCACCATACAACTAAAGGCCTATTTGCCAGGATTCCTTTCTACCAGTAACTCGTGTCCAGATTATAATAAAAAAATTACAAAGCACACTAAAAGGTAAAACAAACAAACAAACAAACAAAACACTGTTTGAAGAGACTGAACAAGCTTCAGAACCAGAATCAGATATGGCAGGGATGTTTGAATTATCAAAGTGGTAATTTAAAACAACTATGATGGGTATGCTAAGAGCTCCAGTGGAAAAAGTAGACAACATGCAAGAGCAGATGGATAATAAGGAGAGAGATGGAAACTCTAAGAAAGATATAAATCAAGGAGAAAAATAAAGGAAAGTGTGTTTATGACCAGAGAAAATAGCAGGTGGTTTCCCAAATAATCAAATCCCATAGTTCTATAATTAAACTTCGCCAAACATTACATATATTCAGGTATTTCTCAGGTCAAATCATGACCACTACAAAAGCTTACACGTAAGAAAATTCTGGTAGACCATGCTGCCTCATAAGGAGATTTATCCTTATGAGTCTGAAGACATTAAAATAATGTTAGCAGGGGTGAATCCATATGGGCCTGCAGCATCTTGATTCTTGCCTCCTTGAAGGAAAGGGGCATAAGGCAGAGTGGGAGACTGAGGCAAGTTTTCAAGCAGCAGTGAGTTTATTAAAAAGTTTTAGAGCAGGAGTGAAAGGAAGTAAAGTACACTTGGAAGAGGGCGACTTGAGAGCTGGTGACTTGAGAGATCCAAGTGCCCTGTTTGACCTTTGACTTGGAATTTTGTATGTTGGCATGCTTTTGGGATATTGTGTCTCTCCTCCCTTGATTTTCTCCCTTAGGGTGGGCTGTCTGCAAGCACAGTGGCATCCCAGCACTTGGGAGGGGCTGCATGTGCAGTGTGTTTACTGAAATTGCATACATGCTCATTTAAGGCATCTTTCCCTTACCAGTCAAGCATTCCTAGGGGAAGGTCATAGACAAGTTAAACGCCATCATTTTGCCCCTTAGTTTGCATGCTTGAACCCACTTGCCCAATTCCTGAGATCCTAGTGGGAAGCTGCTGATCACCAGCTTCAGGTGTTTTCTACGCACTGGGAGACTGCCTTTCCCTGGCGCCAGCTATGACCAATTATTATTTTAGAGAGACAGTTTAACAACCACCTGAACATCACCTGATGTTTGCCTGACATTCCTGAAGTTGGGCGGGGTCGGGGGTGGGGGGCTCTCCTGCCATGCTCATGTCAGCCTAGCTATCCATTCTAATGATAATAATTGCATGTATGTGTGTTTTTTCCAAGATCTTATTATATATAGAATTTATATTCATTAAAAGCCTAGCCCCTTCTTTTTTGACTCCACAGTGACCTTGATATTAAAAAATATTGTTTGAAAAGTCCAGTGGCTAAATACTGAGAGGAGAAAAACACCTTAAAAATTCTGAAATAATATGAAGACTTGAAGTTATTTTTCAAGTAGAAATATTCTTTAAAAGGAAGTCCCACAACAAAATCTCTACCCAAATTTGTTTTTTAAAGGAGTCTCTGATGTCTGTGTCCATAAGGCTGGAGATTTCTGTGTTTCCAGTACCCCCACTGAATTTCTAGGAAGAATTTCTTGGAAGATTTCATACCCTGATTTCCAGAACCTGAGAAGGTGAAGTCACTCCTATGATTCTGTTATGTTGTACATCACAGTTGACCTTAAAAATGGGGAGATTATTTGGGTGAACCTAATCTAATCCCATTAGCCCTTAACAGCAGAGAACTTTCCCCTGATGGTGGCATAAGAGGAAAGCAGAAACAGAACAGACATTCAGGGATATGTGAGGCATGAGACGGATTCAACACCTCATCATCACTGGCTGAAGATGGAGAGCTGCGTAAAGGAGAATTCATTCCTATAAGCACTGGATCCAGCTGTAAGGAACTGGATCCCACCAACAGCCTGAAGAAGCTTGGAAGCAAGTTTTTTCTCCAGAGCCCCTAGAAAGAAATGTAACCTTGGTATGTTGCTAGTTTTTTTGTGTGTTTTTGTTTTTGTTTTTTTGAGACAGAGTTTCGCTCTTGTTGCTCAGGCTGGAGTGCAATGGTGCGATCTCAGCTTACCACAACCTCCGCCTCCCGGGTTCAAGCCATTCTCCTGCCTCAACCTCCCCAGTAGCTGGGATTACAGGCATGCGGCACCATGCCTGGCTGATTTTGTATTTTTAGTAGAGACAAGCTTTCTCCATGTTGGTCAGGCTGGTCTCAAACTCCCAACCTCAGGTGATCTGCGTGCCTCGGCCTCCCAAAGTGCTGGGATTATAGACGTGAGCCACCGTGACCAGCCACTAGCTTTTATTTTAGCCTTGTGAGATTCTGGAGCAGAGAATCCAGCCAAGCCCACCAAAACTTCTGACCTACAGAACTGAGAATTAATAAATAGTATTGCTCCAAGGCCCTAAGTTTGCAATAAGTAATTAAGGCAGCTTAAAGAAAACTAATACACCCACTTATCCTGTGTCATGGCAAATGTCTCTAAACAGTTTCAGTTTCTGTTGTTAGGACTGTTTCTACTGGATTCACCTGACAGAACCGCTTATCACAGTATTGAAAACAGTGATGTTCTCTTCCTATTACTTTGACCTTGTTTGTCTTTTCTGTAGTGGTGGTGTTTTTTCCTTGTTCTGGTACCATATCCATTAATTAGTGACAGACACTTTCTCGGGGTCATTTTATGCTCTACAATACTGGCTGCATTGTTTGTTGTGTTAGCTGAGGATGCTTGAAATTTCATTAGCCTCGTCCTACCATTCTTTCAGCAATCTTTGCCTGTATCTACAGCTCTCCCATTTTAACCAAAGTGTAATAAATCAAAGCAGTCAAACTAACAGTGGAATTCATTTTATTCCCCCACACAACTTACTGTTTTAAGTATAAAATTAGCTGTTGCTTTGATACTTGGTAGGTTGCAGCATCAACAAGTGGAAGAACATTGGCAGCCTCACAATCATTATTGGAATCTGGTAGTCATTGCTGCTACAGTGCGTGGCTTACTTCTCAATCACAGTAAAATATGAAAATATCAGAATCTCTTAGAAAACTTTAGTCATGATGCATGACCTGAACTCTGTGAAAATTAACTCTTCTTTCCAAACAGTGACCAGCCTCTGGAAGCTACAAAACCCCACCTAAGATTCTCTTGTACAAGCATCTCCAGCTGCAAAGAGGAAGATCACTGGGCAGGATGGAAGCAGATTTCAATCCAGTAGAAAAGGATGCCTGGGAGTTAGGCTGGGAGTTAGTTAGGGTTAGGGTTAGGGTTAGCAAATTAAACCTGGAGGGATAAAAATGAAAATTTGCAAATGAAAGAAAACCTTGAACACAAAGTCCCACCTAAAGAGTTTGAAGATAGTGAATGCCGCCTGAGTCTGGAGGAAGTTGGAGAGAAGGTCTCTAAGAGCTCAAATAAAGGAACAAATTGAGGGATATGTGCTTCCATTCGAAGGAAATGAGGAGCAATTTTAAAAGCAGAGCAGGGCCAGGTGCAGTGGCTCGTGCCTGTAATCCCAGCACTTTGGGAGGCTGAGGCAGGAGGATCTCTTGAGGCCAGGAGTTCAATATTAGCCTGGATGACAAGTGAGACCCCATGTCTACAAAAAAATTTAAAATATATAGCTAAGCATGGTGGCTCACCTCTGTAATCCCAGCTATTCAAGAAGCTGAGATGGGAGGATTGCTTGAGGCTAGGAAGTAGAGGCTCCAGTGAGCTGTGATCATGCCATTGCACTCCAGAGCCTGGTGACAGAGCAAGATCCTCTCTCAAAAATTTTTTTAATTAAAAAAATTTTAAAAAGAGCAGTCAAACATGTGGCTACAAAGATCATTTAAAATAGAGATAATTTTAAAAGTGAGTAGCGTTCATCTAGAAATTACTTTTTAAAGTTACATTATACCAAAATGTGTGTATAAGGATTTCTTTCCAGCTTTGATTATACATTTACAAAATTGGAAACCCTCTAAATAGTAAACAAGAGGAACATCCTATTCTCCCTCTCAGCATATCAGGCAGCTCTCACATAGTAACGTCTAGATCTACATATATTGTAATGAAAAGATGTTTGTGACCGATTACCAAATGAGAAAGAAATCAGAATAAAGAATAATATTTTACAAAATGTCCTGAGTGCCTACTATGTGCTGGTTACTGGGCTTTTCTCGTTGTAACCCCTATAGCAAGCCTCTGGGCTGTACATGGTATTGGTACCTAATTTTGCATAAGGAAACTGAGCCTAGAAGTGATTAGATACTTTATATAAGGTCACAGACCCAGTAAGAAGGAAGCAAAGCTATGGTTTGAACAGGGGTCTGTCTGACTCATGCCCTAAACCACTGTACAGAAAAATAGACAGAATATAGTTTTTTAAGAAAACAAAATTTAAATACATAGTCAAAGTAAACTGTTTCATCTGCTCTGAGACGCACCTTTTTGACAATCTGGCTGCATCTGAAAACCAAGCGCGTCGTACAATTGTTGACAGTCTGGAGTAAAGACGTCGAATTCTTCCAGAGATTTGGAATTGCTCCTGGGAGTTTTTTAATTAAATTAAATTATCTTTAACACTTTGGGACCACATAGGAGCTGTAAATTCCGACCACAAACCTGCATAAAAGTACCAGCTTGTGATACAAATTCTCAAGGGATAGCTTTTTTCTTCTTCTGCCAGTACTAAGTTAAGAATAAAAGTTTCCTTCTGTTCCTTTCTGTATTGTGTGTGGATCTTTTGTGTCCCAGATTTATTGGGGAGGAGCTCCAATTGGATTCCCTATGTTGATTGTTTAATCTCTCTCAGTGGTATATCTTACAATCAGTGACTTTTAAATTAGATAAAATTAGATACATCAGAATGTGAACAGTGGTTATCTGAGTTGTTTGCCTTTCTTTTTGCTTATTTTGTTTCCAAAGTTTTCTGCACAAAGACACACAAATTTGTATTTTTAAAGGTAATTTTTTAAAACTTGAATAAGCCAGTAGATTGTAATTTCGAAACAACCAACTGATGTAGCTGGATTGTACCCTTGTAATAAAAGACATAAACAAGAGAAAAACAAGAAAAAAAACCTTATATTAAATAAATATAAATTTATTAAATATAAGTTTCACATGACATCAGAGCCTTTGTAATGAAGTGAAGACCAGAAGAAACAGTTAACCCTGAGTGTTTTTATACTATGTTTGATAAAGAGTAGAAAGTTGTGAGAAAATATGATAGGACAAATAGGGGTATGAGCTAAGATGAGTAAACCAGGGGAGACTGAGCAAGTCCTGTTTATTCAGATTCCTCTCAGCCTCCCTCCTTCTTCAGAGATAAGAATGGTTTTTTTTTTTTCCTCTGGGTGTAGAGAGGGACACCTCTCATATAATGGTGTTTTCAACCTAAAATAAGTAACAAAGACTAACTTTCCAAAGCAAAAGAGTTTATTCAGGAATAGCAGATGACTGCAATCTGAGCTACGTGTGCCATGTCAGATGATAGGCGCATCAATGTTGGAGCAAGGGAAAGCTTTTAAAGACAAAAAGAAGTCCATGTAAACTGTTTTGAAACAAAGACCATTGATTATAGGGGCTTGTTGCAGAAATTAACATTAGCTCATCAGTGGAAACAATAATTGTTAGAATAATATCCTTACCAGGTACCCTGAGATTTTGTGGAATTTCTTGCACGGGTCCCATCATAAGTGTAGGTGCATGAGGTCTCCCCCTTTATAGAATCACAAACATACTAATACGTAGTCTGTCATGTTGTTCCCTGAAGAGGCTGTATATGCAAAGCAGCACCCTAATGAGAAAGGAGCCGAGAAACCAAAGAATGAGGCAGACAAATCCAGTTTGTTGGTAAAGAGTGTCTTACTAGGGGAATTTACACACAAAAATGTGGCCTTAGACAGCTGCAAGACAGATAGACCTCCACTCCAGTTACTCCCAGACCACAGGGAAAGGGAATACACGCTGTGTACGAGACAATTTAAGGGCCACTTTCCAAAACAGGCAAGAGTGCTAGATGAGGCATAACCTATAATTTGTGCACACATTAGGGGAGCTTTGATCTATATAGTATTTATAGCGAGTACATGTTCTTACACTAAGGACAGTAAATAAAGTAGAAATCAGGAAGCATCCACAGGACAGGTTAATCAAAAGTCATCATAGTGGACTGGCATCCAAGATGGAGTCACTTTTTTCTTCATATGTATATATATATATATATATATATGTGTGTGTGTGTGTGTATATATATATACATAGAGAAAGAGAGACACACACACACGCATTCATATCAAAAAAGAATTGTATACTACGTGCATAAGTACTGTGAATCATATAAGTATATACATATAGAAATTATATATGCTATATACCCATAACATATACAATGTACTGGTATTTTATACTTTTGTTAATATATATATATATAGATATTTTCAATTTTTCTTGGGAGTTACTCGATTAGATAAAAAGTAGTGGATGTGAAATTTGAGAGAAAGTCCCAGGCTTCAAGAGGTACTGGATTATCTGAGGAAGTAAGAAGAGGACATCATTTGATTTCATTATAGGCTTCATGAGTCCCTAAGTAATATTTACCTATCTGAGAATCTCAACAACATTCCAGAGTGGAATGACTCAGTTCCAGAACCCTATACAATCCCTTGTCCATTGCCAATCACACACACGCACGCACCCCCCCCACACACACACAGGTTTTTGATAGGCCATTATTGTTCAACGTATTCCTTCAGCACATTTAAGTAAGTTCTGGATCCCAGAAGTTGTCACAATGTGCTTCTGAGGAACTCTTGATGTTTAGCAGCTGGTGGACAGATGAGCACCATCAGCGACTGGGGCAGGAAGACATTGAAGCAGTTTTTGACACACACATCTCAGGAAAATAATAAAACAAAAGAGAGGGACTGGAGCACTGTGATGTGATGATAATAAGAAATGTGTATTTCAGCCAGGCGCGGTGGCTCACACCTATAATCCCAGCACTTTGGGAGGCCGAGGCAGACAGATCACCCAAGGTCAGGAGTTTGAGACCAGCCTGGCCAACATGGCGAAACTCCATCTCTACTAAAAAAAAAAAAAAAACTTAGCCGGGCGTGGTGGTGCATGCCTGTAATCCCAGCTACTCAGGAGGCTGAGGCAGTAGAATAGCTTGAACCCGGGAGGCGGAGGTTGCAGTGAGCTGAGATCACGCCACTGCGCTCCAGCCTGGGCGACAAGAGTGAGACTCCATCTCAAACAAACAAAAAAAAGAAATGTATATTTTGTCTTTATCCTCAGTTTCTGGCACAGGGTTCTAAATCCTTGTAATTTCCTGGGTAGACAGAGGTGATAGAAACATGTTTCATTATTCATACAAGCCCCTTTCAGTAATACCTAAGTTTATGTTAATGAGATGATTCTTGACAGAGCCCCCGGATGGCTTCAGGATGAAGGCTACTCTGGTCACCAGAGGAACCAACCATGTGATCAAAGTGTAGCACTTTCAGCCGCACCCCTAATCCCCAGGGGAAAGAAGAGATGCTCCATTTGAGTCAATCACCAACAGCCAATTATTTAATAACTCAGGATACAAAATCAATGTGCAAAAATTCCTAGCATTCCTATACACTAACAACAGGCAAGCAGAGTTAAATACGAATGAACTTCCATTCACAATTGTTACTAAAATAATAAAATACCTAGGAATACAACTAACAAGTGAAGTGAAGGACATCTTCAAGGAGAACTACAAACCACTTCTCAAGGAAATCAGAGGGGACACAAGCAAATGGAAAAATATTTTATGCTCATGGATAGGAAGAATCAATATCATGAAAATGGTCATACTGCCCAAAGCAATTTATAGATTCAATACTATTCCCATTAAGCTACCATTGGCATTTTTCACAGAATTAGAAACAATGATTTTAAAATTCAAATGGAACCAAAAAGAGCCCAAATAGCTAAGACAATCCTAAGCAGAAAGAACAAAGCTGGAGGTATCATGCCACCCAACTTCAAACTATACTACAAGGCTACAGTAACCAAAACACCATGGTACTGGTACAAAAATAGACACATAGACCAACAGAATAGAATAGGTAACTCACAGATAAGATCACACACCTACAACCATCTGATTTTAAACAAACCTGACAAAAAATAAGCATGGAGAAAGGATTCCCTATGTAATAAATGTTGCTGGGAGAACTTGCTAGCCATATGCGGAAAATTATAACTGGACCCCTTCCTTACATCTTATACAAAAATTAACTCAAGATGAATTAAAGACGTAAATGTAAAACTCAAAACTATAAAAACCCTAGAAGAAAATCTAGGCAATATCATTCAGGATATAAGAACAGGCAAAGATTTCATAACAAAAACACCAAAAGCAATTGCAACAAAGGGAAATTTGACAAATGGGATCTAATTAAACTAAAGAGCTTCTGCACAGCAAAAGAAACTATCAAGAGTACACAGACAACCTACAGAATGGGAGAAAATTTTTGCAATCTATCCATCTGATAAAGGTCTATTATCCAGACTACAAGGAACTTAAACAAATTTGCCAGAAAAAAAATAACCCCATTAAAAAGTCGGCAAAGGACATGAACAGACACTTCTCAAAAGCAGGCATTCATGTGGCCAAAAAGCAAGAAAAAAAAAAAGCTCGCCACAGATCATTAGATAAATGCAAATCAAAACCACAATGAGATACCATCTCACACCAGTCAGAATGGTGATTATTAAAAAGTTAAGAAACAACAGATGCTGGCAAAGTTGCAGAGAAAAAGGAATGCTTTTATATTGTTGGTGGGAGTGTAAATTAGTTCAACCATTGTGGAAGACAATGTGGCAATTCCTCAAAGATCTAGAGGCAGAAATACAATATGACACAGAAATCGCATTACTGGGTATATACCCAAAGGAATATAATCATTCTATTATAAAGATACATGTATGTGTATGTTTATTGCAGCACTATTCACAATAGCAAAGACACGGAATCAACTCAAATCCCCATCAATGATAGACTAGATAAAGAAAATGTGGTATATATACATCATGGAATAAAAGGAACAAGATCATGTCCTTTGTAAGAACGTGGTTGGATCTGGAAGCCATTATCCTCAGCAAACTAATGCAGGAACAGAAAACCAAACACTGGATGTTCTCACTGAAAAGTGGGAGCAGAACGATGAAAACACATGGACACATGGAGGGGAACAACACACACTGGGGCTTGTCATGGTTGGGGCTTTGAGGGAAAGAGAGCACAGGAAGAATAGCTAATGGATGCTGGGCTTAATACCTAGTCGATGGGTTGATGTGTACAGCAAACCACCATGGCACACGTTTACCGATGTAACAAACCTGCATATCCTGCACATGTACCCCAGAGCTTAAAAGATGAAGAAAAAAAAGTTACGACCAAAAGATGGAAGCAGCACACACACACAAGCCTTATTTGGGTACCACTGTGACATGTTTCCAGGAAGGACAAGTCCCTCACAGCATGGGACTGTCCGGAGGCTATAGTGCAAGGGCCACTAGAAGGAGTTGGGGGGATGAAGCTCCCAGGGGAGAGGGCAATTGGAGAGAGCATTTACACATCTAGGTGACATCACACAGCAGTCCAGCAGGGAGGCTCTGGGTCAGAAAGCTCCAGAGGGCAGCAAGCAGCTGCTTGGGATCTTTACAGACCCAGGATTTATCTGGTGTACGGCTAGTAGATGGTGGGCATAGTTTCATGGGGTGTGCAAAGCAAGCAGGTTTTAATTAACTAAAAATATGCTTATTGGGGCTATGTGTAAAACAACTGGATGTGTAACAGCTTGAGTTTGCTGTTGGTAGGCTTTTGAGCTAACAGGTCTCAGCCTGCTGTGAACTGGTAGACAGCCCAGGGGTCCATATACAGAGGCCATTTTTGGCTTGCTTATGTAACTCTTCCTTGCACATCCTCTTTCTATTTTTTTTTTTTTTTTTTTTTTTTTTTTTTTTGAGATGGAGTCTTGCTGTGTCACCCAGGCTCCAGTGCAGTGGCACGATCTCAGCTGTCTGCAACCTCCGCCTCCTAGGTTCAAGCGATTCTCCTGCCTCAGCCTCCCGAGTAGCTGGGACTACAGGCGCACGCCACCACGCTCAGCTAATTTTTGTATTTTCAGTAGAGACAGGTTCTCACCATATTGGCCAGGCTGGTCTCAAACTCCTGACCTCATGATCCACACGCCTCTGCCTCCCAAAGTGCTGGGATTACAGGCGTGAGCCACGGCACTGGGCCCCTTGCACATCCTATTTCTGCATGGAGCTGCTGTTCCTGCTCGGCCACACCTCATCTCTGGCGGCTCTCAGGTTCTGGCCATCTCCACGTGGCAGACCCAGTCCATTCCCTTCTTGCCTTCATTCATTGACTCTCCAAGGACTTCAAACCAAGCTAGGGTTGTGATGCTCAGACTTTTATTTCATCTCCGATGGTCATGTCCTGCCTGGGCTCCCTTCTTATCCTTGTTCTTTCTCTGGTTCCTGGCTGGTTTCCTACACCCCGGCTCTCTCCTTCTTCACTTCTTTTTTGTTGCCTTTACAGCAGTTATCTCAATCTTGTTCATTATCTGCACTCTCCCCTTTTCTCCACTAGATTGTGAGGCAAAGAAAAACACATACCTCACCAGCTTTGCTCAGCTCTGGATCTCCAACGCCTGGAACAGTGCCTGACTCATTGTAGGTGCACACTGAATGAATGAATGAACGAACGAACGAATGAACGAATGAATGGATAAATGGATGATTGATCTACCTCACGGCCATGTAGTGTAAACCTCTGAGGAATGAAGTATACATTTTTTTCAAAGTCACTTATTTAAAGCAATAGTCTTTATGCATAAGTTCCAGGAAGTTTGTTTTAAACCACAAATTGATTATTGAAGTATTTTTGTCCCTACATTTAAATAGCTAATTCTCCTGCAGGATCACTTTATGATTAGCTTTGGTTTGGGGGTCAAAGGAGTTGGTTATATCAGTAACTATCCAAGAACAGTGATCATATTATGAATATTCATGATGACCTATTTTTTGACGTGACTTTAAAGATGGGAAGACATTGCTCATATTTCACTTATCAACAAATACTTTTTAAATTGACAGTTTTATTGAGGTATAATTGATAGACAAAAGAGTTGCACATATGTCTCAGTTCATTCATGCTGCTATAACAAGATACCTGAGACTGAGCAACTTCGAAATAATAGAAGCCAGTCGCGCCAACTCATGCCTGTAATCCCAACACTTTGGGAGGCCAAGGCGGGCAGATCACCTGAGGTCAGGAGTTGGAGACCAGCCTGGCCAACATGGTGAAACCCTGTCTCTACTAAAAATACAAAAATTAGCTAGGTGTGGTGGCAGGCACCTGTAATCACAGCTACTTGGGAGACTGAGGCAGGAGAATTGCTTGAACTCGGGAGGCAGAGGTTGCAGTGAGCCAAGATCGTGCCATTTCATTGCACTCCAGCCTGGGGACAAGAGCAACACTTCATCAAAAAAAAAAAAAAAAAAAAAAAAGAAAAAGAAAAAAGAAATAAAAGAAATTTATTTCACACAGTTATGGAAAGTCTAAGATCCAAGTATCAACAGGTTTAGTGCGTGGTGAGGGCTGCTCTCTGCTTCCAAAATGGTTCCTTGAATGCTAATTTCTCCAGAGGGTACAGACAATGCATCCTCAAATGGCAGAATGAACTGAAGGGGCAAACTTGCCCCATCAAGTCCTTTTATAAGGCACTAATCCTATCCATGAGGGGATTAGTTACCTCCTAAAAGAGGTAACTAATTACCTCTAATTACCTCCTAAAAGTTCCCATGTTGTAATCCCGTTGCATTGGGGAATAAGTTTCAACATGAATTTTGGAGGTGATATGAGCAGTCATACCATAGCAACATGTTTATTGTATACTATTTGATGAGTTTAGACATATCCCATACACCTGTGAAACCAATCACTCTTTGGCAAAATATTCTTTGGAAAATACTCTTCTCACTAGCCCCATCATAAACAAGCATACATCAGAGCAACTGGACATGTGAGAAACTTGAGTTGCAGCAGAGAGAACAGGAGTAAGGATTCCGATTAATCTCCAAGTGTTCAGTGGAACAATCTTTTGTAGCATTCGTGTTTGTGCACATCTGCATTGGGGCTTTTCAGTATAATTTAGTGTAATCACCTCTACTAGCTTCTTATGAGAAGCAACATTCATCATTTCATTAATTCCAATAAAAGTTTTGTATTGTTGAGCAGAAGCTCTTTAGTTTAATTAGATCACATTTGTCAATTTTGGCTTTTGTTGCAATTCCTTTTGGTGTTTTAGTCACGAAGTCTTTGTCCATCCCTGTGTCCTGAGTGATATTGCCTAGGTTTTCTTCTAGAGTTTTTATAATTTTAGGTTTTACATTTAAGTCTTTAATCCATCTTGAGTTAATTTTTGTATAAGGTGTAAGGAAGGTGCATAAGGCTCCAGTTTCTGTTTTCTGCATATGGCTAGCCAGTTTTCCCAGCACTATTTATTAAACAGGGAGTCCTTTCCCATTACTTGTTTTTGTCAGGTTTGTCAAAGATCAGATGGTTGTAGATGTGTGGTGTTATTTCTGAGGCCTCTGTTCTGTTCCATTTTTCTATATATCTGTTTTGGTACCATTACCATTCTGTTTTGGTTTCTGTAGCCTTGTAGTATAGTTTGAAGTCAGGTAGCATGATGCCTCCAGCTTTGTTCTTTTTGCTTAGGATTGTCTTGGCTATATGGGTTCTTTTTGGGTTCCATATGAAATTTAAAGTAGTTTTTTCTAGTTCTGTGAAGAAACTCAATGGTAGCTTGATGGGAATAGCACTGAATATATAGATTACTTTGGGCAGTATGGCCATTTTCATGATATTGATTCTTCCTATCCGTGAGCATGGAATGTTTTTCCATTTGTTTGTGTCCTCTCTGATTTCCTTGAGCAGTGGTTTGTAGTTCTCCTTGAAGAGATCCTTTACATCCCTTGTAAGTTGTATTCAGAGGTATTTTATTCTCTTTGTAGCAATGGTGAATGGGAGTTCACTCATGATTTGGCTCTCTCCTTGTCTATTATTGATATACAGGAATGCCTGTGATTTTCGTACATTGGTTTTGTATCCTGATAATTTGCTGAAGTTATTCATCAGCTTAAGGAGTTTGGGGGCTGAGATGATGGGGTTTTCTAAATATACAATCATGTCATCTGCAAACAGAGACAATTTGAATTCCTGTCTTCCTATCTGAATACCTTTTATTTCTTTCTCTTGCCTGATTTCTGTGGCCAGAACTTCCAATACTATGTTGAAATGGAGTAGTAAGAGAGGGCATCCTTGTCTTGTGCCAGTTTTCAAGGGAAATCCTTCCAGCTTTTGCCCATTCGGTATGATATTGACTATGTGTTTGTCATAAATAGCTCTTATTCTTTTTGAGATATGTTCCATCAATATCAAGTTTATTGAGAGTTTTTAGCATAAAGGGATGTTGAATTTTATTGAAGGCCTCTTTTGCATCTATTGAGATAATCATGCGGTTTTTGTCATTCATTCTGTTAATGTGATTGATTATGTTTATTTATTTCTATATGTTGAACCAGCTTTGCATCCCAGGGATGAAGCCGACTTGATCATGGTGGATAAGCTTTTTGATGTGCTGCTGGATTCAGTTTGCCAGTATTTTATTGAGGATTTTTGCACTGATGTTCATCAGGAATAGAGGCCTGAAATTTTATTTTTTGTGCTTCTGCCAGGTTTTGGAATCAGGATAATGTTGGCCTCATAAAATGAGTTAGGGAGGAGTCCCTCTTTTTCTATTGTTTGGAATAGTTTCAGAAGGAATGGTACCAGTTCCTCTTTGTACCTCTGGTAGAATTTGGCTGTGAATCCGTCTGGTCCTGGGCTTTTATTGGTTGGTAGACTATTACTTACTGCCTCAACATCATGGGAATAAATAGGCAACCTACAGAATCGGAGAAAAATTTTGCAAACTATCCATCTGACAAAGGTCTAATATCCAGAATCTACAAGGAACTTAAACAAATTTACAAAAAAATTAAAAATTGAGCAAAGGATATGAACAGACACTCCTCAAAAGAAGACATGTATGTGGCCAACAAACATATGAAAAAAAAGCCCATCATCACTGGTCATTAGAGAAATGCAAATCAAAATCACAATGAGATACCATCTCATGCCAGATAGAATGGCGATCATTAAAAAGTCTGGAAACAACAGATGCGAGGATGCAGAGAAATAGGAACGCTTTTACACTGTTGGGAGTGTCAATTAGTTCAGCCATTGTGGAAGACAGTGTGGCGATTCCTCAAGGATCTAGAACCAGAAATACCATTTGACCCTGCAATCCCATTACTGAGTATATACCCAAAGATTATAAAATACTCTACTATAAAGACATATGTACATGTATGTTTACTGCAGCACTATTTACAACAGCAAAGAGTTGGAACCAACCCAAATGCCCATCAGTGATAAACTGGACAAAGAAAATGTGACACATACACACCATGGAATACTATGCATCCATAAAAAGAATGAGTTCATCTCCTTTGCAGGGACATGGATGAAGCTGGAAATCATCATCCTCAACAAACTAACACAGGAACAGAAAACCAAACACCACATGTTCTCACTCATAAGTGGGAGTTGACCAATGAGAGCACACGGACACAGGGAAGGGAACATCACACACTCGTCGGGGGGGTGGGGAGTAAGGGGAGGGAGAGCATTAGGACAAATATCTAATGCATGTGGGGCTTAAAACCTAGATGATAGGTTGATAGGTGCAGCAAGCCACGATGGCACATGTATACCTATGTAACAGACCTACACGTTCAGCACATGTATCCCAGAACTTAAAGTAAAATTTTTTTTAAAAAAAGACATACATACTAAAAATTTTTTAAAAGGTTTGTGTTGCAATTGTTTTATTATTCTAGCATAGAAGAGTAGGCAAGGTATGGTTTCCCAGGTCTTACTTAAAGCCCCAAGGGTTTAAGAGATTGAAAACTCACCATTTCAGCCATATTAATAATAGCTCATTCCCATTGAGTTCTCACTGTGTGCTGGCCTCTTTACCTAAATTATGCCTTTTAATTCTAAAAACACTTCTATAAAGTAGCTACTAATATTACTTCCAACTGACTTAGAGAGAGTAAAATATCACATCTGTATGTGTGTATGTTTGAGGATCTAAATTCAAAATCAGGCAGTCCTACCCACAGCCTACTTAATCATGACACTAGTCATAAAAATGATTCCTCTGGATTTGCACTGTCCAGATTCAGTAGCTACTAACTCCATGTAGCTATCAAGCATTTCTGTGAATTCAAATATGCTATACGTGTCAAATACCCACTGGATTGTAAACATAATATGGCTATGTTAAGTAAAGTAGACTATATTATTAAAGTCAATCTCATATGTGTTCTTTTTATTTTTAATGTGGCTACTAGAAAATTTTAAACTACACATGAGGTTCACATTGTATGTCTGTAAGACAGCACATCCATGGATTCATTCAACAAATATTTATCAAATGCTTACTAGGTGGTTGGTACACAATAGAGTATTAGTCTGTTTTCACATTGCAATAATAGAATACCTGAGACTGGGTGATTTATAAAGAAAAGAGGTTTAAGTGGCTCAGGGTTCTGCAGACTTTATAGGAAGCATGGAAGCACCTGCTTCTGGGGAGCCCTCAGGGAGCTTTTACTCATGGCAGAAAGTAAAGCAGGAGCCAGACTCTTACATGGCAGGAGCAGGACCAAGAGGGGGTTGGAGGGGTGCCACACACTTTTAATCAACCAGATGTCATTATAACTCACTCACACTATGCAGTACTAAAGGCAGTGGTACTAACCTATTTGTGAGAAACCATCCCCATGATCCAGTCACCTCCCAGAAGGCCTCACTTCCAACCTTGGGGATTACAATTCGACATGAGATTTGGGCAGGAACACCGATCCAAACCACAACAAATAGTGAATGAAAAAAGAAAAATACTTTCTGTGAAGAAGCTTGTATTTTAGTAGTGGAGACAAAAATAAGCAGGTTAAAGGAGCAAAATAAATAGTCTGGGAGATAATGACAATGGTCAAGGAAAGAAAAGAAAGTAGGCAAAAGGAATATTTAGTTGAGGATCAAGAAGAGTTTGTGGTGAGAAAGTGGTATTTGTGTAACACCTGAAGAAATCTGAGGACGAAGCCATGTAAATATCAGAAGGAAAAGTAAATGTGAAAAAGAGGAAACAGTAAATGCAAAGGCACTGAGGCAGAAGAATGCCTGCTGTCTTCAAAAAACAGAGTAGGGCTAATACAGTAGGAGGGGCCAAATTAGGGGAGGGAAGTAGAGGGAGATCAGAGGTGATGAAGGGGTACTATGTAGTCACAAGGGAGGGTTTTTATTTTTACTCTGAGTGGGATGAGAAGGCTTAGGATGACTTTTAACAGTGGAGTGCCATGACATGACCCACATTTTAACAGGATCCCTCTGGTTGCCACGCTGAGAATAGACTCAAGTAGCCAACAGTCAGGAGGCTCCTACAACAATCCAAGGAAGAGATGATGGTGGCATTAGGGTGGTGAGATGTGGCCAGATTCTCTATATAATTTGAAGGTAGAGAGAGCCACCAGGACTTACCCCTGGGTCAGATTCTGGTCTTGAGACTGCAGGGTGTGTGATTTTACCACCCGGCCTGGTGGAATGATACTAACTGAAAACAGAAAAACTACAGCAGAGCAGTTTGGGTGGAGGGGACATTTCTGGAATGTTTTGTTCCTTCCGAATAGAGGATAGGGTCTTGGAAAAATTGCATATAAATGAAATAAGAAATGAGAACCTTTCCCTATGACCAATTTGGCACTGAAAGGGCCAGTAAGGCAATTTTTCCAAGTACAAAGCAGCAGTGTAGGAAAACCAGGAATTTGGTTTAAGGCAAGTTAAGTTGGAGATGGTTCTTAGATATCCAGCTGAGATGCCAAGTAGATGGCAGAATATAGAAGTTTGCAATCCAGCAGATACAAATTTGGGTAACATAAGCAAATCAATAGATCATGAGTTATTAACAGGGGGTAAATTTATGAACCCATGGTAATTCAAATGGGGGTGGGAACTCAGATGAGGAAATAAATTACATATTCATCTTTATTAATGACTAACTGAAATTTAGCATATCCTTCCTTTGTGACACTGGGCATAAATACCACAGCATTAGAAGAGTTGTGACTTTGGAACTGATAGAAATTACAGATTTTTTTCATATTACATGATAGCTGCTATAATTTCTTGAAATATTATTTATGCTCATTATGAATTCAAAATTACCATGGCTATTTAGACCCCTGCTAGATCTTGTTATTTAATGTGTTGATAAAGCACATCTATTATTATTGAACCTTTTAAGAACTACTTGAATATACATATTCAATATAATTGGTTTCCTTTTAAATCTTATATATTGTATTTTATTTTAAAATGTTATTCTGAGAAGGGAGTTCATAGGTTTTACCAGTCTACCAAGGGGGTTCATCATATAGAAAAGGTTATACGCCCCTGAGAGAGGCAATATTTTAAATAATTGTTACCAAAACACCAAGGATTTTGTCTAGGCCATCTTGCTCACTGCACAGAAAGCCAATCACTGAGACAACAGGCACTGCCAGGAAAGAAGGCTTTATTGGGGTGTGGCAGCTGAGAAGAGGAAAGATCAGTCTCAAATTTATCTCTGCAGCCAACTAAAATTAGAGGTTTACAGAGCAAGGAAGAAATGTAATCATGTGTTGGAAAATAGGAATTAGGGAAGGATAAGGAAGAGGAATTGGTCAACAGAAAGCAGGTTATTGGTGAGACAATCATGATGGGTGAGGGTTCTGGTATCTCACTGTTATTCAGAAAAGTAGGTGAGAGTAGAAATGTGTAAATGGTGTTTATTTTGAAAGTAGTTCAATTCAATCAGTAATTTGAGTTGGTCTCAGATCTTTTCCTTTAGGTAATGAGGAAAACTGTGATATGGGTACAAAGGTCTAACGTTCAAGAAAGAGTGACCTTGTCCTTCAGAAAATCATATTGATTAGGATTGCTCCAAATTATTTTAGTTGTGTTCACTATTTTTAAAATTAAATGACCTTCACTTGGATTAAATAGTAATAAAAGAAGTGAGACTTTCTAGTGGATTTTTATTCTAACCCTTTTATCACTGTTGGGCCTTCAAGTGTGTATTTGAAAGCAAAGTGCGTACAAATGTTGCACTGGTTTGAAGATTCTTGTTCTAATCAGTTGTCAGTCAACAACCCTTTCTCCTTACCCCTCTCTAATTCCTGTCTTCCTACACATGCTTACATTTCTCATCTTTTCTATAAACTTCTAGTTTTATAGTCAGTTGAGGAGATGTATTTCAGACTCATCTCCTGTTCTCCTCAGCTGCAGCACCCAGATAAAACATTCTTCCCTGGCAATACTTCTTGCCTTAGTGAACGGCTTTCTGTGTGGCAAGCAATGGGACCTAGGCTGAATGCCTGGTGCTCTGCTAACACTATGAGGCATGGGAAATTGCCTAAGTGGTGAGTATAAGCAGAAAAGCTGAATACCAGAACTGAGCGTGAAGGAACTTCAATATTCAGAGATGGGAGGTGAAGAGCTGAAAAAGGGTCCTGAGAAGGAGGGAACCAGGCAAATGGGGTGTCCTAGAAACCAAGTGAAGAACGTGCTTCAAGAGGAGAGAGAAATCAACTGCACCAAATACTGAAGGTCAAGTTACATAACCACCAGAAAGGACCACTGGACTTACCAATGTTGATATCATTGATGATGTTGGTAAGAGTAATTTGGATGCCTTCCTAGGAGTGAAAACCTGGCCGAAGTCCATTCAATGGAAAGAGTAAAATTGGAGATGGAGAGCATAGACAAAGCAGTCAAGAAGTTTTGTTGTAATGGGGAGTCAAGAAATAAGGAAACAGCTGGAAGACGAAATGGGTGTCAAAGAAGTTTTTTTCTTTTTATCTAATAATGGATAAATAGAAGCAGCTTGTATACTAGTGGATATGATTGGCGGAAAATGCCCATGTATACAGAAGCTTTAAAATTGTTGGAGCGATGTTCAACATTGTTATTGGACAGCAATGGATAGGCTATTCATGGAGAGTTTGTTCACCCTTGATAAGGGTGAGAGACAAGAAATTACATGGGCACAGACACAGGTAAGTGGGTAGGTATAATGATGGGAGCTTATAGAATTTCCTTTCTGGTTTTTCAAATTTTTTCTTAAAAATAGGAAGGAGGGCATCAGCTGAGATTTGGAGGTCTGAGAAGAGAAGAAAAAGAATGAAATTGTCCTCTGGAGAGAGAGGGCGATGATCTCAGAAAACAGCATGATCGCCAAGCAGCATGAATGGGCTAATTTGATGTTAGCAAATATGATGTTAGAGTGAAACCTGTGCACATCACTGTGTGTTTTCCAACCATGTTCAAGAAGCCCAGGAAATTCCACTAATCAAAAAAGGCAAGGGACTTGAATATATAGGCTAAGAAGAGATTTTAATGATTGACCCTGGAAGTTTAGGATAGAAGTCCTTACCTTTAAGAAGTGAGGATATAAGAGAAGTGAGGGACAGTGAAAAGATGTTAGGACTCTTGGGGGTAATGGAGTTGTTGGATTTTCAAAATCAGGATATGACTGGGTGTGGTGGCTCATGCTTGTAATCCCAGCACTTTGGGAGGCCAAGGTGGGTGGATCACTTGAGGTCAGGAGTTTGAGACCAGCCTGTCCAACATAGTGAAACCCCATCTCTACTAAAAAGACAAAAATTGCCGGGCGCGGTGGCTCAAGCCTGTAATCCCAGCACTTTGGGAGGCCGAGACGGGCGGATCACGAGGTCAGGAGATCGAGACCATCCTGGCTAACACGGTGAAACCTCGTCTCTACTAAAAAGACAAAAAACTAGCTGGGCGAGGTGGCGGGCGCCTGTAGTCCCAGCTACTTGGGAGGCTGAGGCAGGAGAATGGCGTAAACCCGGGAGGCGGAGCTTGCAGTGAGCTGAGATCCGGCCACTGCACTCCAGCCTGGGCGACAGAGCGAGACTCTGTCTCAAAAAAAAAAAAAAAAAAAAAAAAAAACAAAAATTAGCTGGGTGTGGTGGTGTGTGCCTGTAATCCCAGCTACTTGGGAGGCTGAGGCAGGAGAATCTCTTGAACCTGGGAGATGGTGGTTGCAGTGAGCTGAGATTATGCCACTGCACTCCAGTCTGGGTGCAAAAAAAAAAAAAAAAAGAGGAAAGAGTTCTAAAGGTAGGGGATGGGAGAGATGCAGAGTTTGTAGTTATTAAATGACAAAGAAGGAGTGAGGGGCTGAGATGGAGGAGGACAAGTTCAATAACAGGTGAAGCTAAAGGAACTGCAAGGATACATAGGTATTGAAATCCCCAAGAATTAAGACAGTAGAGTCAGAGAGAGTAAGCCAGGTGCTAAAATCTTTAAGAAAGGAGAAAGAGTGATGGCTGTCATGATGAGAGGGACAAGGGTAACTGTCCCAAGAGGACAGTGGTTGGGTTGGTTCGGCTGCTTGCATGTGCAGTCAGAGCTAGAGTGGATGAGACATGACAAACTCAACCACTTGATTTAGCCACACAGCAGCCAGCTGTTCCCTCTGCATAAATTTGGTCTCAGGATTGATGCAATCTGAAATCTGAATCCATCCAGTTTGCTTTTCTGTGGCATATCTGCATAGAGAGCCGCCTGTAAAATTCTGACCACTAAATGTGGGTTATGATATTGCCTTTTATTTGGTTGACAAACACACAAATCCACAGAGTAAAATGAACAGCTAGCTCATTTGCTAGTGGTTGAGGATGAGCATAGCCTTTCCCAAAACCCTGTGACATATTTCACAAGCCAAATCCTTAAATGCTTGATAATGATTGGAGGAAAGTGTTATTTTAATTATTTTCATATGAAACATTTTCAAAACCTCCTCATGGAACCGTTTTTGTATATCCTTTAATTATTCATCTCTTTGTTCCAGTGATAAGCTTTGCCAGGGCAAGCCTGTGCCAACGTTCTCATCTATCGCTTCTCTCTCCAAATTTGGAATATCCATTACTCATACCCTGAAACGGCCACACGTACCTAAACTAATGGTCAATGGAACAGGAGTTCTATTCAAAATCAGGAAGCAATTAAATTTCATATGGCACACAATTTAGAGAGTTATTTTTTAAACACATTCTCAAGAGATGAAGAGTAGATGTTTTATTTAGAAACGTCCATCGTGTTCTCTCTCCAAGGTCTTTGCACACGTTGCTCAGTCTGCCTGGAGCCTTCTCTCCTCAGACATCTGCTCGGTTCATTTCTTATTTCATTTGGGTCCTTAATCAAATGTTACGTTGGCAGAGAGGCCTGTCCTGGCAACCCTGCAATGCCCCTCTTAACCAGTGCTCCTATTGCCTATTGAACTGCTCTATTGCATTTTTTTATTGTTACTATGTCTGCTTTGGTCACTAGTGAACACTCAATTCCTAGAACCCTGGATCTGGCACAAAGCAGGCACTCGGTAAACATTTATTGAATGAGAGAACAGATGAGGGCATGACGGAAGAAATGAATACAAAAAATATCATCCTGGGGGGAGAACGAGTTTTAAGAAATGTTTTCAGTTCATAATAAGAAAGCAATCATTTAAAAAATATTTTCTGCAAGCTTGTCATTAAACTACAGTAATAGTCACAGAAGGGGCTGAAATAAAACTTTCTGTTTAGAAGAAAATTCCACTTAGCTAGGAAAAGTAGAAGAAATGTGAGTCCAGAGAACAATTTTATTTGAAAGGCAAGTACTTGAAAACAAATCTTACAAAGGAAGTGTTTTGTCAAGCACACTGCATGCTTGACAAAGCAGTTTCATTAGCGTGATTTATGTAATAATGGGTTTGAGCATGTCAAGATACACACATATTAAACATAACAACTACACCAAAAGGTACCCATGTATTCTTCTTGTCTAGTTCTGAGAAATAGGTAAGTCCCACTTCTGGTTGATAATCACATTGATATTTATGGGAATTGCTGTGTTAAGTTCCATGAGGTTTTCCCTGCCAAAGGATCAATTTAATGTTCTGCCCTAAGGAGCATCAATCGTCTGAATAATTTCCTCCTTATAGATTCAGGCAACGTGAGACAGCATTTTCAGATATTCCTGGCTGAATTCCAACCCAATATTCACAAATTCATTGATCTGGTCGGGGGAATGAGGAAGGAGGTTGAGGTAGGATTGGGGGAGGGGTGGACACAGATGCCAGAGTGAAAAAGCTGAAGTACTACTTCCATTTTTTGTGCAGACCTAGAAATAAAATATAACTCCAGCTCCATTTCAGAAATTGCACTACTTCCTTATTTCTTATTTTCCATTTTTCCTTTTAGAGGATGACACTCTGCTAGCTTTCTGATATTATTATGCATAGACATTTTTCTGTCTTTTCATTTCTAAATGCATATTATATATAATTCACTCAACCCCAAGATATTGTTCCATTCTTTTATACCAGTTCTTTGGGCATCTACTTGGGCAGAAATCCAAAAATGCTCTTTTGGAATTTTTTAGTTTGGGTAACCTGAAAGATAAATTTCATAAAAGTCAAAAGGAAAAAGTATTCACCTCTATTCAAGACATCATGCCCAACCTGAGTTAAACCATGTGTACTCTCTCATTAAGATTTCTACTTATTTGGGTGGAGCAAGATGGCCGAATAGAAACAGCTCCAGTATCCAGCTCCCAGCGCGAGCAACACAGAAGATGGGTGATTTCTGTATTTTCAACTGAGGTACCGGGTTCATCTCACTAGGGAGTGCCAGACAATCGGTGCTGGTCAGCTGCTGCAGCCCAACCAGCGAGAGCTGAAGCAGGGTGAGGCATTGCCTCACCTGGGAAGCGCAAGGGGGAAGGGAATCCCTTTTCCTAGCCAGGGGAACTAAGACACACAACACCTGGAAAACTGGGTAACTCCCACTCCAATACTGTGATTTACCAAGGGTCTTAGCAAACGGCACACCAGGAGATTATATCCCACACCTGGCTGGGAGGGTCCCACGCCCACAGAGCCTCCCTCACTGCTAGCACAGCAGTCTGCAATCTAACGGCAAGGCAGCAGTGAGGCTAGGGGAGGGGCACCCACCACTGCTGAGGCTTAAGTAGGTAAACAAAGCTGCTGGGAAGCTCAAACTGGGTGGAGCCCACAGTAGCTCAAGGAGGCCTGCCTGTCTCTGTAGATTCCACCTCTGGGGACAGGGCACAGCTAAACAAAAAAAAAAAAAAGCAGCAGAAACTGCTGCAGATGCAAACAACCCTGTCTGACAGCTTTCAAGAGAGCAGTGGATCTCCCAACATGGAGGTTGAGATCTGAGAATGGACAGACTGCCTGCTCAAGTGGGTCCCTGACCCCTGAGTAGCCTAACTGGGAGACATCCCCCACTAGGGGCAGACCGACACCCCACACCTCACATGATGGGGTACACCCCTAAGATGAAGCTTCCAAAGCAAGAATCAGACAGGTACACTCGCTGTTCAGCAATATTCTATCTTCTGCAGCCACTGCTGCTGATACCCAGGCAAACAGGGTCTGGAGTGGACATCAAGCAATCTCCAACAGACCTACAGCTGAGGGTCGTGACTGTTAGAAGGAAAACTAAGAGGAAGGACACCCACACTAAAACCCCATCAATATGTCACCATCATCAAAGACCAAAGGCAGATAAAACCACAAACATGGGCAAAAAGCAGGGCAGAAAAGTTGGAAATTCAAAAAATAAGAGCGCATCTACCCCTCCAAAGGAACGTAGCTCATCACTAGCAATGGGTCAAAGCTGGACAGAGAATGACTTTGACGAGTTGAGAGAAGAAGGCTTCAGTCCATCAAACTTCTCAGAGCTAAAGGAGGAATTACGTACCCAGCACAAAGAAACTAAAAATCTTGAAAAAAGAATGGAAGAATGGATAACTAGAATAATCAATGCAGAGAAGGCCATAAACGAACTGACAGAGATAAAAACCATGACACAAGAAATACATGACAAATGCACAAGCTTCAGTAACTGACTCGATCAACTGGAAGAAAGAGTATCAGCGATTGAGGATCAAATGAATTAAATGAAGCAAGAAGAGAAGTCTAAAGAAAAAAGAGGAAAAAGAAATGAACAAAGCCTCCAAGAAGTATGGGATTATGTGAAAAGACCAGATCTACGTCTGATTGGGGTGCCTGAAAGTGAGGGGGAAAATGGAATCAAGTTGGAAAACACTCTTCAGGATATCATCCAGGAGAACTTTCCCAACCTAGTAA